>NC_057802.1:539709711-539719044 GCF_018294505.1 Triticum aestivum
CGGCGCGGGCGGGTTGAGCTGCGGCGGATCGAGGACCGGACGAGCCGGCAGGTGCGCTTCTCCAAGCGCCGAGCGGGGCTCTTCAAGAAGGCCTTCGAGCTCTCGCTCCTCTGCGACGCCGAGGTCGCGCTGCTCGTCTTCTCCCCCGCCGGCAAGCTCTACGAGTACGCCTCCTCCAGGTGCATGCCGCTCGCCACTCGCCTGCCCCCCGCACTTGATTTATCCGCTTGAATTACGCCTCTGCAAGCGTTCGAAATCACCTGTCCCAACGTCTGAATCCGTTCCCCCCCTTGGCTTCTCGTACGGGCAGCGGACGGCCGCTCTGCTCTGCTCTGCGCGCGCACGGCATGTGCTCGAGAGAATCCCTCAGAGGCTCACCACCATGCCTGGCTCTGTTTAGGATCTTGGCTTCGTATCTGTGCACTGCCGGTACTAGTAACGTCGCCCCCGCATGGGCACGAGCTTGTTTATGTTGCTGTTCTGGCGATTCGTGGTTCGCAGCTACGGCTTTCTAATGGCGTCAGCTGCCTTTTTTTTGGGTTTCGCGTGGCCATACAGGAGAAAGGAGCAGACTTGAGCGCGCGCGCCTGTTGGCTTTGGCATAGGTACTTGATCCCAGCGCGGGGCCGCACAGGTGATTAGGAGAGAGAGTGGGAGTGGGATGCGAGTGGGAGAGGGAGGGGACGGTGTTTATGGTGCCAAATCCAGGCGAAAGCAGCGCATGACTGATGCCGTAGCTACAAGTTCCAAGTGAAATGATGCGTGTGTAGTCCTGTAGACAATGAAAGGGTCGTCGGGTCGTCTTTCCGGCTTCTACTGCCGTGACTGAAAAATAGAAATACGAAAATTGTATTGCACAATGATTTTATATGATTTTAATGTAATCATAAGTTTTTTGTGTTCCTGTTTTTTTTCCGCAAATATGCAAAGTTTGTGTATCATTTATTAATGGAAGGAAACGTAGTGAGTACATAAAAAGGTACAATACATGGCATGAATGCATACATGAGAAGGCGTGGTCATGATGCCAGGGGCAGAGAGACAAGGGGTGCTAGAGGGGCGGGTCGAACCAGCAAGACGTCGAACATCTCCAGAGCCAACACCGGGGACGCCGTGAGGAAGCAAGATCCGACCCGAAGAATATCTTCAAGAAGGGGAGCGACGTCATGATGCCGCCGCCATCCGATCCGGAGACTGGACCAAGGGTTTCCCTGGTGTTCGAAGAGGGTCACAGATAAAGGCCATGGCAACGCCTCCAGGAAGGGAAACGACACCCACAAGTGCTGCAGATGCCAGCGTTGGCAAGCCGAGCAGAGCTTTCGCCTGGCCTAGGACTGAGAAATCCCATTGCCGCCAGGCCAGGGTCTAGAGATTAGGAGGTCAATCTGCTGGTCGAGACCACCATCTCAAAAGGAGGGTGGGACTGCGCTTTCCGCTGACACGGGAGGCATCGGGCGTCGCCGAAAAACACGAGCTTTGGGACTGACGCGGCATGGAGGTGGGCGGGGTCAGAAAGGCGGTGTGGTAAAGAAAGCCGGCACGAAGGATGGGATGGTGACCGGCACCACCGACAAGCTAGGAATCGAAAAAGGGAACGCGACTCCAAGCTGTCGGGGCGTAGCCGCCGAAACGCCAGCAAGCCGAGGACTGGAGAGGACGCAGCAATCGAAGCACCGCAGCCGGAGTGGTGCCAGGAGGATGCCAACAAGCTGTGGACACTGGAAAACGAACGCGGGTCCATGGCCACCGGGACCAGAGCTGCGACGGCAAAGAATCCACCGTGAGGCTCAACCACCCACCAAAAATAGCACCATCAACCGCCAACAACCGAGGAGAGCTGCGTCGGGGGAGAGGCAGGAGGCGGGCCTCTAGCGCCTCCACCAGCAGCAGCAGAGGAGTTGCGTTAGGAGGAGGAACATGAGGCGGCTGAGGGATGAGCTGGCCAAGGCCGTGCCGCCGCACCGAGCCGGTAGAGGAGGTGAAACGCCAGATCTGATCTGCGGAGGCAGGCGTCGCGCCGCGGCGCGCAAGGCCGAGTCAGCCCGCCGCCACCATCTCAGGGCACGGCGCGACTTTGCCGGCAGGCCCTCCGTCGGTGGCGTAACTGAGAAGAGTGGTGGAGAGGGGACCCGGCCGATGACGTCTAGCTTTCCCCATGTCGCCTAGACGTGGGCTACACGGGGCTCACAGACACGGGATGCCGACCGTTCCTGCGTTTTTAGAATCCTGCGAATTAGATAGCTCGGTTTGACGCGGGATGCCGACCGTTCTTGCGTTTTTAGAATCCTGTTTTGTGCTTATCCGCTCTAAAAGAATTAGACATTGCAGTAGGCAAAAACATGTCAAACCAACACTAACATAGGGGAAAACGGTATTATGAGAATCCGTCACAATACCAAACACAATGTTTAATCCAACTAAATCACCAACAAATACATGTAGCATCAACCGGGCCACCATGGCAATGTTTCACTTAATCCAACTAAATCACCAACATCAAACTATAGATGTGGCATCGATCGGGAAGCACTCGTCCGCCAATATTGTCGGTACTAGTCAATGGAGGATAAAATCAAAGTGTTTTAGGCCGAATTCAACTTGTTAAAACTGTTGAACCAAACAGTGAAGACAAAATCACCAAAGGCATAAAGACACTCTAGGAAAATGTTTGTTGTCGTGGTATTTTCTCGACAATATCCATCTGAGGGTAGCGCATGCGTCAGAGATCCAGATGGTACACACAAGGAGATTTACCCAGAGCCTTGAGATCGAGGTAATACCTTAGTTCCTGCTTGTCTGTAGATGATATGGTCTCGTGTGAGTAATATGGATTGCGTCCACAAAGGGTTTGTCCGTGAGATCGTATAGGAGCTTTTCCTCAGAGGTTGGATGCGTAAGAAGCTTGTAAGGTGGTTATTGAGTCACACCGATCAAGAGGCCCCTACCTCCCCTTATATAGGTGGTTGAGGGTACGGTTACAAGAGTCCTAGTTGGTTTACAAGGTAGAGTACTAGTCGGTTTACAACTAGATCTTCAAGTCTTTTGCGCCAAGGTGGTGATGCCCCTTGTATAGCTAGAGGACTTTGAGTAGTGGGCTTGGGCCATCCCGTGGTTACGGGGCCTCATTTGTCCTCTGTGCTTTTCCCTTGGGGCATGGCATTGATAGTAGCCCCCAAGCTCTTCATGATCTGGTTGCTGGTCTTGACTTTGTCTTTCAACTCAACAGAAGTTCGGAGCTTAGACCTGGTTGAGTGCTCCTTGTGTCATCTAGCAATCTGATCTTGATGAGCTTTGCAAAGTTCCTATTGAGGGATCTTCAAAGTTGTCTCCACTTTTCCAGAGCTATGCTCTGGTAATTAACCTGTCGTCGAAGTGATGCTTCAGCGATTTGGTTCCCTTTAGTGCTATGGTCCAATTCTTGTAGTTTGTCAGAGCCATACTTCAACGATTAAGCTATCGTCATGGTAATGCCCCGTCATTAGTGGTTCCATCATAGGGTTAGTCGGGTAAACACGGGACTTTCAGAGTTGGCCCCAAGTATCCACACTTCCTTCAAAGTGATGCTTCGACATTTGTGGTTCTGCCAAAGGGGTGCCCTAATAAATGCATAACAGTCACAGTGGTTCTAGGTGTCCATGTTGCCGTTAGAGTGATGCTCCGGCATCCACGTTTTTACTAGAGTTGCTCTGATAAACGCGAGAGCATCAGCTGCATATTGTGTTTTTGCATTCTTCTTCCTATGGGGGTGCAAAAGGCGCACCCATAGGGTGTAGCCCCTGAGCCTCTGTCATATTGAATGAGTTTCATAGAGGTTCAAGTTCTTCTTGGCCATTGGGAGCGCTGACATCGCACCAAGTGGGTGTAGCCCTTGAGCGTCTATCAGTTTGGCCGAGTCCGGTGGAGGGTCTCGTTTATTCTTCTTGACTTGCGCTATTCCAATACCAACCCAATGTGCGATGTCCTCATTTTGTTTGCGATTTTGACCGACTGGAATTATTTCATTACACAATAGTGGATACCGGTCTTCGCAGGATTTTTTCTATTCATAGTATCTGTAAGACCAAGAAAATAGAGTGTACTTGTGACTGCATTTTGTCAAACACTTGGGATGCTAAGTGAACATTTACATGAAAGTAACAAGTTAATTGTTGGTTGTTTAACTAGTTGAGTTAAAACTTATCCCTGTTTGTGCATGATTTTTTTCTGTGTGTAAGTCTAAGCATACTCGAAGAGCAAACTAGAGGCGGGGGTTGCCAACCTAGTGGTACTCCGAAGGCATAAACTTTAAGCTGGAGTCAAAGAGTTAACAAAGTGTGCTTTGCACATTGTTAAAATAATCGAAAAGAGAAGAGAAACTAGCTGAGTGCATCGGGATGCGGCGCACAGGACAAATGCAGACTCGGGGCTGCCAATCAAATTGTTGTGTTTTGCACAATTTTAACTGTTTGAATTAAATCAAGCCTTCAATTTGCATGATATTTTTGTGTGTGTAAATTTGACTTGTTGCGTGTACTTTTGCCAACGAGTTGTATCTTCGATGAGCAAGTTAAAAGTTAAGGTTGACAACCTAGTTGTACTCCTAAGATTTTGACTTTATGATGGAGATGAAGAGTTAGCATAATATGGACTCAATTTCACACAATCCCATTGAAGGGATCGTCCAAACGATGCCTGAGATGGTGGGGACGGCATGAGCGAGTCAACCGTTCGTGTTGTCCTACACAGTCACGCAAGGGTAATGTTGATGTCGAGCCCTCGAGCTCCGAGGATGAATTGTCCATGCTCTCCGGGTGAGATCAAAGTAAATGTTGATGAAGAATCGAGTGACTACCCTGGGGGCTACTCCGTCGTCTGGCCAGAAGCTGTGTCGCGGAATTGCGTGACATCGTGTTTGTCGGTGATGAAGATTGAAAGCCATTTGAATCCTAGATCCAACACACACAATCCCTACCTGACGTGCCAATTGCCGTGGCCTTTCTAGGCAATAACCATCTAAGGGTAGCACACACGTCAGAGATCTTGATGGTGCACACGAGGAGATTTACCTAGGTTTAGGCCCTCACATAGAGGTAATACCCTACTTCCCGCTTGTTTGTATTGATGTAGACTCGTATGAGTACTAGGGTTTGTGTCTACAAGCTTTCAATCGTGAGATTGTATAGGAGCTTTTCCTCAGAGATTGGATGTGTAAGAAGGTTGTAAGGTTATTGAGCCATACGGACCAGGAGGCCCCTACACCCCTTATATAGGTGGATGAGGGGTAGGGTTGCAAGAGTCATGGTCGGTTTACAAGGTAGAGTTCTAGTCAACTTACAATTGATCTTTGACAGGGTCCTTTTCCTTCTCCGCCAAGGTTGTGATGCACCTTGTATAGCCATAGGACTCCGAGTAGTGAGCTTGGGCCACCAGTGGTTACTTGTCCTCCTTTGTCCATCGTGGGGCATGCCATCGTCACTTGTGTTCTTGTCGTCTAGATAGTGCATTCGAAAGATGGCAAAGGCCATAGCCGCAATAGTAGTTTTATCAACTATGTCAATCTAGAACGTTTTTTCCGTATTCAATAAACAAAGGCTAGGCCGAGGCTTTACCTAGGAACTCCAAAATATGTCATCGTTCAACCCAACCAACCAAAGCTAGATCATTAGCCAAAGTTTTGTTGTCTTTTGCCAAAACAACGGTGGCCAAAGTGACCAACTACTGCTTGCCTAGCCCAGTGGCAATGATCATTACCTTTTAATCACACCTGATAAATATAAGTGTAACCACGCAATATGCATGATCATCGCCGCCATGCAGGGGGTCGAAATGGGTAAACACTCCCATTTTGGAACATTTTCAGAACTCGTCACGTTGTAGCTACATGTTCCAGGTGGTTGTATGCATGGTTGTTCGACAATGAAATAAATTCTAACGCGTGCCACATGCATCTTATAGCCCCAAGATCGAAAGATGCATACAAATGGTAGAATATGCCACACATACGGAGAAATCCACCTGTGTGCGGGCTTTTCTTTTCTTTTCTTTTCTGTGAAGCTGGCAACCCAAGTAAAGACTGTTGTTGTGTTATAAGATCATGGCAGATGCCTATTGTCTATACTTCAGAGGAATCCACCATCGACGACATGAAGACCTTTTGGAACCTACCACTTCAACTAAACCACTAGCTGTAAACAATACAAGTAGCATTAATCAAACCACCAAGACAAGGAACAATAAACAATACATGTAGCATTAGTTGGACCACCAAGACATTGCTTTCTAAAAGGTAGCATCACTTGAATGTTTGTCGACAATGTTGGAACCCATCAATAGGCAAAAACAAGGGGTTTTAGCTTGAATTCACCTCACTAAACAAGATGAAACAACCTATGAAGACCAGATTACAAGACACATAAAGACACCAATCAAAGAGTGCATGCATGAAGGGGATGACATGCCACATCCAATGAACGAAGGCAAGGCCAAAGGTTTCACCTTGGAACTCAAAATTCCATCATCGCTCGCCCTAACTGACCAAAGCTAGGTTATTATCTGGAGTTGGTTAAACATTCGCCATCCACTAAAGCACCCCGGTGAAAGCAACTAGCTACTGCTTGACCAGTCAGTTCCACTATTGAAGTGTATATATGGATAGCCTAACCCTTTTCATCAGTTTAGACTTTTGGTTGCGTTGGCTAGTGCATTAAGCTTAATTTGGTATCAGAGCATAAGGTCTTCAGTTCAAGTACTGGCTTTCGCAATTTATCAAAAAATTGCTGATGACCCTTTCTGTGTGCACGTCACGGGCTCCCCGCGTCACACGTGAGATGGGGTGTTGAAGTGTATATGTGGATTTTCTAGCCCTTTTCAACAGTTTGGACTTTTGGCTAGTGCATGAAGCTTAACAACCACCACACTGGCTTCTAATTAAACCAGATCAAAGAACTATAAGCAAACAATGTTCATGAATCAATGAGCGGCGAGCTATTGAGGATATATCAAATATGGGTGAGCACTTCTATTGAACCACTTCTAGAACTCCACTAAGGTTAGTGTCTAACTACTCCGAACACAAAATCACCTCAAAACCAAGACTCCAATATGATTCAAATGGATCATGGAGTGCAGATGGACAAGGAGATGCCGCACTAAGAGAGCCAAGACGACAACGGTGAGGGGCGTCTACTAAGCACCCTTTCATTGCAAATTATAGAGTGCAACTTTAGAAAGTAAAATGGAGGGCACAAACAAAGTGTGACGGGGGGATGACCCCCGGGTAGGCCCAAGACGGCGAACGACGCTTCAAAAACATCGGGGCCAGCAACGCCCCTCAATCCAGGTCGCACTTGGCCGGGTTGCTCAACCCGACCAAGTCCCTCAACCCGGCCAGACTCCTCAACCCGGCCGCCCGGGCGGCTGTCCGGCTGCTCCAGTCGGCCTGCTACGCGAAGTCAACTACGGCGTCCCATCTGACATGACACCGACAAGACGGCCATACTGCGATCACTATTGCTGATAAAGCATACGCTGTTCGCTCGTCACACGCGTCATCATCTACAGTGTACTTTGTCCCCCGGGCATTGATTTATAAAATGCTCCAGGGACAAAACTTAGCCTAGCATGCAAGCAAGCATGGCTTGGAATGTAAGCTACACACTGTAGCTTACATCCCAAGCACACACCCATGCCTACATGGCGTACACCACAAGCTAGCCACATTATATAAGCTAGCTCACACCCATCCGTCCAGGAGGATGGACTCCCACGGCCACAAGGCCACTCACGCACACACTTGTGCATACACATGCTCATACGCATAAGGCTCTCTACTGCCTTCTGTAATACAGTTTCAGGAGCAACTTTGTACTGCCCGACATGTACACCGCATATATATTCAGACATGCAGGAGTAGGGGTATTATCTCTCCGGAGAGCCCCGAACCTGGGTAAATCACCGCGTGATGTTTGCCCAATCCCGTCCCTTGACCTCCAAAGCAGTCTTGCCCTCAACACAAGCCACCTCGTGGCATCTGTCGTCTCGCGAACCCGCCCGCGAGATAACCCCGACAGTTGGCGCCCACCGTGGGGCAAGCTGCCGCGGAACCGCGGTCCGGGCGGGACCATTTTCGTCATCTCCGCCGCGATGTCGCCGCCGTCTCTCCGGCCGCGCTCGAGGGCTCAACATCAACTCGCCCCCGGGGCGGCCGTGCGGAGCGGCGCGGCCTCATCGTCGGCCTCGCCGTCTTCATCATCATCACGGCGTCGCAGTCGTCTCTCCGGTAGCGCTTGGGGCTCGACATCGACACGGCCCCGAGGCGACCGCGTAGGGCGGCGCGTCCTCATCAGCGGCCTCGCCGTCTTCTTCGTCATCACGGCGTCGCCGTCGTCTCTCCGGTAGCGCTCGGGACCCGACATCGACACGTCCCCGGGGCGACCGCGCGAGGTGGCGCGTCCTCGCCGTCGGCCTCGCCCTCTTCATCATCACTGCCGCGACGTCGCTGCCGTCTGTCCGGCGACGCTCGGGGCTCGACTTCACCATGCCCTCGGCGCGCACGTGCGGGGCGGCGCGTCCCCGTCGTCTGACTCCGTTCGCGCGCGTGCGCACCACATCCGGCCTCCTCGACCTCCGGCGTCTCTCTGCCACTTGCACCATCTCCACCATGGCCTGGTTCTCCACCACCATTAGTGCTCGGCAGCGCCTTCTCTGTCCGCGACTCGTGCTGCCGCTCGCCTTCCTGCTCATGCCCCGAACACCATTCAGATGCTAGCCATACGTTGCCCATACGCATCCTTGATACATGGTCATTGCATTGCCTACACACTGCCCATACGATGATCGGGTAATCTTGCACTGGCCGAATAATGGCTATTCACTACCCATGCATTAGTCAGCTTCAACTTGGTCATTGCCTTGCCTGTACATCGACCATCCACAAATCAGATGTTGGGCATGCACAGCTCGCCTCCGCTCCGCTCCACCGCGTCGCTGCACGTCCGCTCCACCACGGAGTCGCGTCGCTGACTGCGCCCGGCCTCGCCCGCTTCCCTCCATGCGCGCCCGTTGCTATGGCTGCTCCTAGCCGTCGCCGTTGCTGCTCACTTCTGCTGCTGCTGATGCCTCTTGCACCACCGCAGTTGTTGCTGCTGCTCTCTACTTGCTGCTGCCTCCCCTTGCCTACTTGCTGCTGTTGTTTGCGCCACGGCGACTGCCGCCGCTGCCGCTGCTTGCTACTGATGGTCCTGATGCATTGCTGCTGCTTGCTGCTCCGCGTGAGCCCTGGCCACTTGCGCACCCACCCCCGCCGGCTCCCGGACGCCGCCAGCCGCCTCTGCACTCGCGCCGCTGCAGCCGCGC
>NC_057802.1:539719855-539757958 GCF_018294505.1 Triticum aestivum
CCCGGCCTGCCGGCTTCTGCCGCGACCCGGCTATCGGTTTCCGCTGCGTCCCGCTCCTGCCAGAAGAAAGAAAAGAGATGTGCCCAAGCCGGCTGTAAAAAAAGAGAGAGAAAAAGTACTGCGGAAAAGAAAAAAGAAAAAAGAGATATGTCCGGCTGCTCCAGCCGCGACCTACCCGCGTCGCCGTCTGGCCGCCCAGTCCGCCTGCCGGCTTCGACGCCTGGCCGGCTGGGGGCCCGACCCGTTCGCTCGTCTGCCTCGACGCGGCTGCGCCAAGCCGGCCCAGCCGTCAGTCCGCCTCGATGCTCATTCGGTCGGACCCGACCGGCTGGGACCCCCCTTCGAGCACCCGGAGGCTCGAAGGCTACCCCCAGTGGGTGTGTCGGCGCGCTAGCGCCAAGCCGCGCCGGCTGTCATCGACAATCCCGCCTCGTCTGCGTCAAATCAATGTGAGCTCCTCACTCGTTTATTTTTGCACCACATGCAAAACAGGATAACCCCGAGCAACCCTCGGGGACCACCTCCGCCTTTATCACAGTCGCATCACTGTTCGCCCCGGCGCCGGCTAGTCTCGGCCCGGAGGCTGGCCGCTCGGCCCGATACGTTCGTTCCCACAGACGGCTTAGTAGCGCATACGGTACCAAAGGTCCACTCTCAGCCACAGATCGCAGCGCGGCTGTCCGGCAAGCGAGAGCAAAAGCTGGAGGTCACCCCACGCGAAAAACGTCCGGGAAAAGACGGCTTGGGCAACCCGGCCGTTTCCTTTATGAGTATCTACTCGGTCGAATCTGCTCCTGTTGTCCGAGTATTGTACGCTCCACTCCGCGGCCACTCTTCGTAACAGCTAGAGGCCGGCTCCGAGCTGTCTAGCTAACAAGAGGCAAAGCCAAAGAGCGGAGGGGATATGAAAAAGACTGAAGGGGGCTCGGACGAAACCGAGTCGGCACCCTCCGCATAAAACTTACAATGCTGAAAGCAAACATTTGATATATATCTGCGCGGACTAACTTTGCCTTTTGCACGATCATCGCTGAGGGGAACCCCCTCCTCGCCTGGAGACTCGGAGGCTACACGCGGGTTGCGGGCCCGACGTCGGCCGCAACCGGCGTTTCCATCGCCGCTGTCCACATCATCAACAGCAAGACCCTTCGGCCGACTCTTCGAGTCGCCTGGAGGCTCGGAGGCTACACCCAGTGGGTGCGCTCGCGCGCCCCCACTCAGCCAGCGGACTCCGCGTCCGCGCCCGGCAGGGCCCCGTGCCCTCCAGCCGGCGGACTCCGCGTCCGCGCCCGGCACCCTCGACGTCACCGTCGGCTTCATCAACAACAGCGAAGACCCTCCGCCCAACTTTTCCAAGTTGCCCGGAGGCTCGGAGGCTACACCCAGTGGGTGCGCTCGCGCGCCTGCACTCAGCCGGCGGACTCCGCGTCCGCGCCCGGCAGGGGCCCGTGTCCCTCAGCCGGCGGACTCCGCGTCCGCGCCCGGCACCCTCGACGTCACCGTCGGCTTCTTCAACAACGGCAAGACCCTCCGCGCAACTTTTCCAAGTTGCCCGGAGGCTCGGAGGCTACACCCAGTGGGTGCGCTCGCGCGCCCCTACCGGAAGCAAGCCGCGCCGGCTGCGGTCCGCGGCCGGCCGTCATCGACATCTACCGCTTCATAGACGCCCGCTAAAACCCTCCGCGCAACTTTTCCAAGTTGCCCGGAGGCTCGGAGGCTACTAACGGGGGGATGACCCCCGGGTAGGCCCAAGACGGCGAACGACGCTTCAAAACATCGGGGCCAGCAACGCCCCTCAATCCAGGTCGCACTTGGCCGGGTTGCTCAACCCGACCAAGTCCCTCAACCCGGCCAGACTCCTCAACCCGGCCGCCCGGCCGGGTCCCTGTCCGGCTGCTCCAGCCGGCCTGCTACGCGAAGTCAACTACGGCGTCCCATCTGACACGACACCGACAAGACGGCCATACTGCGATCACTATTGCTGATAAAGCATACGCTGTTCGCTCGTCACACGCGTCATCATCTACAGTGTACTTTGTCCCCCGGGCATTGATTTATAAGATGCCCCAGGGACAAAACTTAGCCTAGCATGCAAGCAAGCATGGCTTGGAATGTATGCTACACACTGTAGCTTACATCCCAAGCACACACCCATGCCTACATGGCGTACACCACAAGCTAGCCACATTATATAAGGTAGCTCACACCCATCCATCCAGGAGGATGGACTCCCACGTCCACAAGGCCACTCACGCACACACTTGTGCATACACATGCTCATACGCATAAGGCTCTCTACTGCCTTCTGTAATACAACTTCAGGAGCAATTTTGTACTGCCCGACATGTACACTGCATATATATTCAGACATGCAGGAGTAGGGGTATTATCTCTCCGGAGAGCCCCGAACCTAGGTAAATCACCGCGTGCTGTTTGCCCAATCCCGTCCCTTGACCTCCAAAGCAGTCTTGCCCTCACCACAAGCCACCGCGTGGCATCTGTCGTCTCGCGAACCCGCCCGCGAGATAACCCTGACAAAGTGGTAGAGAAGTAATCTAGTCCCGATAAATTGCAATTTGAGGATTAACTGAAATGCATGCCATGGGGTTGTTGCCTTAACCTATCAACAATGCAGGGTAGAATGGTATGTGGTGAAAAGGCAAGCACATGAAAACAAGGGATAAATAGTAAGAAATGCATCTAGCACCAGTGAGTTGTGGGATCCAACGGCTAAAGTTCCCAAATGATTGTAGTGCAACCTTATATGTGCCTTGGATTACATATTTAAATAGCCAAGGAAACACACATTTAAGTCATGTTGAAAAAGTGACTGCCTTAGTAGGAAAAGTTAACTTAAGTCACTATATTAGATTTGTATATATGCAGGTTTGAACTGAATATTTTTGAATGATTATGGATAAACAATGTTGACTCATCATTCAAATTTAATTCAAAATTATCAAACTAGCAACATCAAACTAAATAATTTCAAAGATACCTAAATTCATATAGTGTTAAGGATAAAACCAATTGAGCCGCAGATAATTCACAATTGGACACCAAAACTCACAATTTCAAATATATACTTAGTTGCTTCTATAAGAAATTATAATTTCCAAACTATACAAATAGGTGAATGGTAACTAGTAACCAAAGAACCAAAACTAAAATTCTAAGAACATTCTAGTTATGTTGAGACTCACAACTAGAACTTAAAACTTTCGTTGTTCAACAAAAGGGTTTGAATTTAATTATTTATATAATTCTAGTACATTCTGCATAAAAAATAAAACTGATATGATCGATTATAATGCTAAAGTATAATCTAATGTGTGTAGCAAATGTCATAAAATGGTATTAATAATATAGACTTAATGGTTTGTTTTTGCAAACTTAGTAAACAAAGAAGAACAAAGTCTAACTACTAAGGCAGATTATTTCTAGATTATATTTACTAAAATAAATGAACAAAGTCTAACTACAAACTTAGTAAATAAATGGAGAAGGCATCGTTTTATTTCTAGATTATTTTAAATAAAACTATGTACATAACTCAAACAAAGAGTGTGTCCAATATATGGAACACCTTAATTAACTCTAAATTATGGGGAACAAGCAAGCATACATGATTAATATTTTTTATGAGTTAACGAGTGAAACTCTTTTGGTGGTTGGAGTGAATTGGCCGCGATCATTTCTCGTGGTCTATACTTGCCAATTGTACACAAAGTTATAGGTATTTATATGCTTATTTTTAGGCGTTTAGTCCAAAATATTTTAGATTACTCTTGTATTGTTGTAACTATAGATGTGTGGTATGCAACTTGGATGTCATTCTTATACAAAGTACCATATCACCTTTTGAAATGTAATGTCGGATTCACAAATTGTATTTATATTTCAAAACACGGCTATTCCCATTATGATAGGTAATGCGGATTTATTGTCATGGTGCATTTTGGGTTCACATTTAATGTGTTTCCAATAGTTTTATTTGATTTTATATAGTTTGATTGTTGTGTACAATATCATTTGCATAGTTGGTCTAACTTGATGAAACAAAATATGCGTAGGTAATCTAACTTCAGTGTTTATTCTCAAGTGGGAATTGGTGCAACTAGAAGATTTCAAAGAATTTTTGTGTCATTTGGTCACTATGGTACTTAAAGTGACATATAACAGTCCAAATTCCAACTAGAAGATTTCAAAGTTTTTTGTGTGATTTGGTCACTATGGTGCTTAAAGTGATATATAATAGTCCAAATTCTTGTCAATACTACTCTTTCATATGACCGTTTGGTTTAAAAGTATTCAAATTTGAATCATTATATGTTTTGTTTCTTAAGTTGTATACAACCTCCATACTATGATTGGCACTTTACTGTGAAACTGCAGACACATTTAAGTATGTAGCTGACAATGATCTAGTTTTTATTTAGTTTCATTTTATTTCCTTGCTCTTATGAGAGTTTAATGAGACACAAAAGTTTCGTAACTCTGTTGTTGATCATAAAGTACATCCCCACGTATTGATTTGAGTACTGTCTTTTCTAGGAAATACTCACAACGTGTTGCACTAATGCACATGTCATCTTAGGTCTTTTCCGCCAAAAGGAATGCATACATTGGTTGAACAAGTTCTATATGTTCTAAAATTATAGTTACATTTATGAGAAAGGAGGCGTCCGCCTGGCTTTAGACTATTAAAGCCCTTTTTGGAGGTATTACAACTTTACAAGAGCTAGTTCTTACAGACCCACATAAGGGCGGAATGGCTCAAAAGAGCGAAAAACGAAGGGATACAAGCTGGGGGTTGCCAACAACAACAAAAAACTCAAAGATCGCGCTTCACCATGTGTCCAAAGGCCTGGCACGAGCTGCTCAAGTGTCGATGAGTCCTGGTTCCCGCACATTAATCTCCAGAGCTGCAAGAAGATAGTCATTTTGTATAACCCGTCAGTTGGGTGCTTAATAAAGATCCCTCATATAAGAGATTTGTTCCTAATATGCCACAATGGCCAAGCAAGAGCAAGAAAGGAAACCCAAGATATGCGACGAGCCTTTCCAAACAACCCATGAGAGGGGGCAAGGAAATCGAGAAGAAAATAAGTTCGTTGTCCTCGGGGTGACCACATAGCCGAATAGGTCATCCTCGACATCGTATCACTTATAGACTTGATCCCTACTAGGCAGGCGATCTCTAGCTAGTAGTCGAAGGAAGAGCTTGACTTCGGTTGTGAACTTTGCTTTCCAAAGAACTCATGGCTCAAAGATATCGACTCCTTGGAGGAGTGCCCACTAGACCGAGTGGTGGTTAACTCACCTGATTTTTACCAAGGTCGAAATAGAGGCGTCCTCGGAATCGAAGATATTCTGATTGGCATGCAGGTGGCTCATCTCCATCCATAGTACCAAGTCTTCTGCCAAACGTCCTATCGAACCGCAGCCACCGCTGGCCCACGCTCCAAGTGTCTTTAACCATCAAACATTGATCGTCCGCAATCTCTAAGAGGCGGGGAAAGGAATTGCAAAGCGGTCCCATCCCCGCCCAGTGTATAGCCAGAAGCAAGTGGCATGGTCATCTGATATTGGGGATGACAAGTTCCCTTGCAAGGTACTTCTTCCTGAAGATTCTAGCCATAGGCCCCCTGCCTTTGAGGATTTTCCGCACCCACTTAGCTAAAAGGCACCAACTCATGAGTTTGGTGTTGATGATGCCAAGTCCGACACCTTCTTAGGGGAACACAATGTGTTCCATTAGAACATGTGGTAATTCTGCTTGCCCTATTCATTTTTGCCAAATGAATCTAGACCTGACTTTATCAAATGTCTCATGGATGTCATCTTGAAGAAGGTAAGGCCCATGGTGTACATGGGAAGGCTATGAGACATGCATGGATGTTGATATACTTTCCATAGAAGGACATGTCTTTTCCCTGCCAAGGTTCGACACGCTCCATGACCCTGTCTGAAACACAAAGATATGTAAGGAAGTGAACCGGACTTGCAATTCAGATAATGTGCATGGATCTGAACTGACCCTAAGGTGTACCCCCATCACGGCCGTCTAGCTTTTCTTGAAGTTGGTCTTCGGTTCTAGATGGACTCAAAGCACATGAGATTGGTGATGCCAATTAGGTCATTCCTAATGAGGATGAGGGCATCACCCGCATATTGGAACTGACCCTAAGTTGTACCCCCATCACAGCTGTCTAGCCTTTCTCGAAGTTGGTCTTCAGCCCCAGATGGACAAAAAGCACGTGAGATTGGTGATGCCAACTGGATCATTCCTAATGGGGATGGGACATCATCCACATATTGGAGGTGGGTCAACCCTCAATATGACCTGCAGCCCTAGCTCCCTTAAGCATGGCAGGCAAGGCATCAACAATTAAGTTGAAAGGACACCCCTGTTGTTCCTAAAAAGGGGTCATGGACCCCAGTGATGTTGATGGCCATTTACCCCTCTAAACAACTGCATGACCCAACTAACTCATCGGGGTCAAAGTTCGTATGCATCAGCCATCATGTCCTTGGAAAAATCCTAGTTGAGCTGGTCCTAGGAAGCCTCCTCCTTGGAAGAATGCACCTCACGCAACACTTCGTCAAGAACCACAATCCAATCGAGTATGTTCCGCCACAATCCAATCGAGTATGTTCCGCCCTGGGATGTAGGGTGACTGGTTGGGGTGGATGATCCTATTGGTCACCGGAGAGAGCCAGCACGCAAAGCCCTTAGCAACAATCTTGAACACTATGTTAATCAAGGCAATTGGGCTATATTCGCAAATGGTCTTTGTCCCTGCCACCTTAGGGAGCAAAATTAACACCCCATGTTCAAATGCTTTATGTCAATCAAGTCACGAGTGAAGTCGTCGACCAGTTAAAGAATTTGGCCCCGGAAGCAGATGCTTGATGTTAATCAAGCCATGAATGAAGCAACCAGTTGGTGTATTCGGCCACCAGGCATGGTTCAAAACAACTTGTAGAAGGCGATCGGGAAGCCATTAGGCCCTGGGGGTCCGATTGGGTATCCCTAAGAGCTGCCTCTAAGTCCTAAGGGGGAAGGGTGCTGTTAGCACCACATTCTCATCAGCTGACACCTTCCTGTTCTCCTTTGAGGCGAGGCAAAGACAGAAGCTCATCCCTGTAGCCAACCAGCTCAGGATAGAAGTCGTAAATATGTTGCTGCAAGGAAACACTATCCGAAATAGCAGAGTCTTCGACATGAAGGGATAGAATGTTACACCATTGACTTACTCCCCTTGGCCACAACATGAAAGTATGAGGTGTTCAAGTCTCCCTTCAGGTTCCATTGTTGGTGGCCCCTCTGCCTCCAGTACTACTGCTTGCAACTGGGAATGAAGCTCATTTTGTATTCGAGGACGTATATTCTAGCCCACTAAATGGGAGAAAACTTGACCAGATTCGCTCTAAGTCCAAGACCTTGATATCAATTGTTAAGGAAGCTTTGCCCTTGAGATAATGTCAAAGTCTAGAAATACTATGTTGCCATTGGTTTAATGCATCACAAAGGGGACCGAAGCAGTGAGGAGGCCTGATTGGGCCTCGAGCCACTTATTTCTCACAAACTATAGAATCCCAACTTTCCAGACCATGTGTCCCGAAAAAATGGGCGCTGCGTTGGACGCGGTACTCACATGTGTCCAGCAAAAGGGACAATGGTTAGAACCTAGCCTCAACGTGACAAAAAGTGAGCACAAGTGGTACCTAGTGTCCCACTCATTGAAGAGAAGAACTAGACGAAGCATGGAACCCACGCTAAAACTTCCGGAATTGCTAGTGTGTTATCCAGTCATCGAACAAATCAGCTAAGCCCCCGATTGATGTGTTGTTGTTCTTGTTACTACTTCACTACATGAGGTTCAAATCTCCTCCTACAATAACTGGAAAGGGCGAGGCTTCAATTTTACTATGGAGCCGACCGTAATGGTTCGCTAGACCATAAACCAGAAACAATTCCCACTTGAAGTGATTGTCGCGCCGAGTCGGCTCCTTGTTGACAAAGAATCTACCCTGACTAACAGTGCCAATCTCGAATGAGTCCTCATCGGCACCCAGAAGGAGACCGCATGAGTGACCTATCGCTGGAATCCAAGTCCACGAGAAAGCGCACACCCAAGCTCATAACGCCACATCGGAAAAGGATTGCATGACGGTCTCTCGGATCCCAACAAAATCAACCTTCTCACGATGAATGAACTTTGCTAGCAATCACCTTCTATCAAGCCAGGGATCGGGTCCTCACCCTTGAGGTGGACCGGCCACCTCTACCCTGACCATGGCCCCCACATGTTGTGGGTTTGCATCTGGCCATATAAGTCGTAAACAAGGTTTTTGTTTAGGTTTCTTAGCATCCACCTCTGATTTCAGACCCCGCCCAACCGTGGATGACCCCTCTGCAGCTTTGGTCTTTGCCTCAACCGTGGACAAGTTCCTATGCCCTCCTACTAGTGATCTGATCCATAGGGGACCCCTTCTCCTACCTAAATATCACATGGCTGTCCGCTACCACCTTCAGAAGGTATGAAGTCTTAGTAAAAGTAAGAACTTTAAATGATCTAGACATAATTCTAGAAAAAATACCTCGTAGGTTCTTGGAATCCTTGAGGGACATGGCCCTCTCCATGTTGGAGGTCGTGCGGGACAGCCTAACACCCTTGCATGCCGCCGAGTGTGGTGAAGGATTTGTTGCCACTTTTAAAAAAAGCTATAGTCTTGATAAAAGCTAGAACTTTAAACGAAGACATGGAGCTAGTGATGGGTTTAGAAGCACTGTCCCATAGATTCTTCAAAGCCTTTAGGGCATTGGCCTCTCCATAGAGGTTATGTGGAGAGCCTTGCGCCCTTGTGAGCCGCCAAGGGTGGTGAAGGGACAACCGAGTGTGACGTTGAAGGGGCAGCGTCCAACATCTCCTAAAAAGCGTTAACGGGCATGATGTTGTCGTATTGCTTCGACGCCTTGCCGAGATGGCCTGGCACAATCTCAGAGGACTTTAGGGAGGGCACCCAACAATCCTTGCCCAAGGACGAGTCAAAGGATAAGTTAGAGCCGTAGCGCTCGAGACGGAGAAGTGTGAGTGCTCGTCTGTGATGTCCGATATAGCTGGTAAAACACACACCCAAATGTTTGGGGAGTCGTCATTGTTGGACACGACCAACGTCATTGACGTCGGACAAGTCATCCCCACTCGTGACGCCTCCTTAGCTAGCTTAGCGCAAAAAGCACCGTCTTCGGAGAAATTAGATCTGTGCTGGTTCAGGGGAAGGGATATCGATAATGAATAAAAGTAACAATCCATGTGTTTATGGCAATAAAAGTAGAAAAAATATATGACTATTGTTTCGTAACTGTGCGCCAAACTATATTATTTACCTAATGTCCAAAGTTTTACATGTGATGCTTTTATTTTACCAATGTTATAACTTGTTTGTTGAATAATTTACACACTTACTTCCATCCCAATTTTAATTGATAGTTCAGTAGATGTAGTGTGGTTTACAGCGAGTATATGTCTGAAATGATCAGGCTCTTGCTTTGTTTTAAATTCTCAACTAGAACACCATTTAGTCTGCACCTACGACTCTTGTTGATAATGTAATATGACCTCATGGTGCATATCTTAATAGGTGTAGAACCTACCTAATCCTACAAGAGATGATAGTCCCGGTACAAGTGTGGTCGATTGGGCATCCGGACAACCTCCCAATCGGTAGGGATGTTCATGATGGTTTGATATGATGCCTTCACCCATTACCTATCACTAGCGACAATTAGCTCCCGCGTTTGCATAGACCTAGGGAGGGGCTATCATTGCTATTATGGTGAAATCAATACTTCACTCCTGACGTCCTAAGGAAAGGTGTGTACATTTTTCTCTCTTGGACCACCTTCGTTGCCATTCTACTAAAGTTTTCTCATTTTTGATAATAACATTAGATTCTGCAATGTCCCTAGTTCGGTCTTATCTCCCACAACCTTCAACCGTGTCGCAAAACCAACACTTCATTTTTGCCTTCTAGAGGAGATGCATGTTCATTTGTCTCCCCTGGACCATATTCGTGGTGATTGTAAGAATTGTTATCGTTTTTTGATAATAACAAAAGATCCTTCTATGTCCATTGTGTGGTTTTATCTCCTATGACCTTCCAGAGTGTTTATTTGACCAAGGTGTGGTCCTTCGACTGCAACCTTGTCTCCTAGTGATGCTTCAAAGCATCTCCTAGTCAGAGCATGGTCCTTCAAGCGGCTTCATTCACAAGGGACTTCAACCCAAAACTAGGTTAGAGAAAATTCTTCTGGTTCACTCCCCAACCCGAGAAAGCATTGATCGATTTTGGCATGGTCTTTCAAGTGGTTTCTTGTTGGAGGGTCTTCAACTTAAAACCCAGGGTACAGGAAGTTTCACGCCTTTGGAATTGTATTTGTTAGCTTCATGCACTAGCCTACGCAACAAGTCCGAACTGATGGAAAGTACTAGGCAATCCATATATACACTTCAACACCCCCTCTCAAATGTGACGCGGGAAGTCAACACGTGAATAGAGTCAGAGGTATGGCTCAAGAGGCCTATATGTGGACCGAACTCAACCAAAAGTGGGCAACACCAAGTTTTGAATAAATCACGAAAGCCAGTACTTGAACTGAAGACCTTTGGCTCTGATACCATGTTAAGCTTCATGCACTAGTGAAGCAGCACAAAGTTTGTGGAGGAGCAACTCCACCTTGCTGCTACAATGTGTAGAGCACAAGTGTTGAAGGAACAACTTCAACGTGCTGCGCTAGATATCGCTCTAGAGGCGAATGTAGGTTGATAGGGCAGCAAGAGTTCAATCCAGAACTCCTAGGGCACAAGATCTACTCCAAGATCTTAGATAAGAACAACAAGTTCTATTATAGGTAGGGGTACATAGTCTGCCTCCAAAGTAGAGGCGAGGACCTCTATTTATAGGGCTTTGGGAAGCCTTCACATACTTCTACTTATAGCTGGAATACTCTAGAAAACATTATGTAAGTTTCACCATTCTACTCATAGCTACTCACAACTAGAAGACTCTAGAAAACAGTAGGTAGGATAGAAAAGAAAAGGAAAGAAATACTACACTAGAGTGGAAGCATCTAGAAGTAGCCAAACAGATCTGGCATGTGTTTTCTTTCTTCTCATCTAGTGTTCCTCATCATTCTCCCCTGGTTGTTTGGAACTCGCCCTCGAGTTATCTTCATAGAGCGCTTCTTCTGGATGGTAGAGAGTCAAGTCCGCAACATTGAAAGTGTTGGAGATACCCATGTCACTTGGAAGATCTATCACATAAGCATTATCATTTATCTTCCTCGTGATAGAGAAGGGCCCATACCTTCGCTGCCTAAGTTTCCCTTTAACACCTAAAGGCAGCCTCTCTTTTCGGAGGTAGACCATCACCTTATCACCGACTTGGAATGATTTTGGCCTCTTTTTGCAATCAGCAAGTTGTTTATATTTCTGGTTTTGTGCTTCCAAAGCGCCGCGAATCTCTTCAAATAACTCGGTGTAATTATCAGCAAAGGACAATGCTGATTTTGAGTTTCCCCTTGATGGCAGCTTCACCAGGTCCACCACATGTGTTGGAACTTTAGTGTGGACAATGGAAAAAGGGCTCCTTCCTGTGGATCTATGCTTGGAGTTATTGTAGGAGAACTCTGCAAGAGATAAAGCCAAATCCCATTGCCCCTTTCTTTCTCCACAAATGCAACGGATCAGATTACCCAAAAACTTGTTCACCACTTCCGTTTGTCCATCTGTTTGTGGATGAGCAGTGCTAGAAAATTTCAATTCAGTGTTGAATTGCTTCCACAAAGTGAGCCAAAATGCAGCAAGAAACTTGCTATCACGGTCTGAGACAATGGACCTTGGAACTCCATGAAGTCTGACCACTTCTCGAAAGAATAGGTTTGCCACATGATGAGCATCCGTTGTCTTGCGGCATGGGATGAAATGAGCCATCTTAGAGAATCTATCCACGACCACAAATACAACATCACTTCCTCGTCTTGTTCTTGGCAAGCCCAAGACGAAGTCCATAGAAATGTCCTCCCATGGAGCAACAGGAACAGGCAAAGGCATGTATAACCCTGTGTTCTGGACTTGGCCTTTGCAGGTCTGACATACGGGGCACCGTTGAACGAACTTTCCAGCATCTCTCTTTAGTTGTGGCCAAAAGTAGCGAGCTTCCAGGTTAGCGATAGTCTTGTCCCGTCCAACATGGCCACTAAGATCACTTGAATGGAGCTCTCTAACCAGCTTGTCACGTAGAGAACTTCTTGGAATGCACAAACGATCATTTTTGAAGAGATATCCATCTTGCATCAAATAGTCATCACCTAATGGTTGGCCCCTTGCGTGCTTTACCCAAACATGGCCAAAGTCTTCGTCACCCTCATACAACTCCTTTATTTGACCCATGCCCGGAAGTTCAGCTTCAAAAGAAGTCAAGAGGCATGCACGACGACTCAAAGCATCGGCCACTCTGTTAGTTATTCCAGATTTATGCACGATGAGATAGTTAAACCTCTCAAGATATGCTGCCCATCTTGCTAGCATGCGGTCAACATGCTTTTGATTTCTAAAATGCTTCAAGGATTAATGGTCGCTATAAACAATGAACTCTTTAGGCAGCAAATAGACTTCCCAAGTTTTCAACGCTCTGAAAACGGCGTATAATTCTTGCTGATAGGTACTCCATTTCTGTCTAGCTTCACTTAACTTCTCACTAAAGAAAGCAATGGGCTTCCTTTCTTGAGATAGGACAGCTCCAATGCCTACTCCACTTGCATCACACTCCAACTCAAAAGTCTTGTTGAAATCAGGTAGTACCAAGACAGGAGCTTGTGATAGCTTTTGTTTAATCTCATTGAAGCTAGCTTCAGCTGCTTCTGCCCATTGGAACTTTCCTTTCTTCAAACACGGTAATTGGTGCCATGATAGTGCTGAAATTCTTAACAAATCGCCTATAGAAAGTTGCAAGGCCATGAAAGCTTCTTACCTCAGAAATGGTCTTAGGAGTTGGCCATTCTCGGATTGCTTCAACCTTAGAATCATCAACACGAATGCCATCACATGTTATGACGAATCCTAGGAAAAGAAGTTGTGTTTGCAGGAAAACACATTTCTTCAAGTTGACGTAGAGCTCATTTTCCCTTAGTACTTCTAGCACCTTCCGAATGTGATCAAAGTGTTCATCCTCATCCTTGCTATAGATCAAGATGTCATCGAAATAGACCACAACAAAGTGGGATAAGAAGGGTCTAAGGACTTGATTCATTAAGTGCATAAAGGTACTTGGTGCATTTGAGAGTCCAAATGGCATGACTAGCCATTCAAACAACCCTTCCTTTGTCTTGAAGGCGGTCTTCCATTCATCCCCGGGTCTTATACGGATTTGATGATATCCACTTCTTAAATCTAGCTTTGTGAACACTCTTGCTCCACTAAGCCGATCCAAAATATCATCCAGACGGGGAATAGGGAATCTATACCTTACGGTGATCTTGTTAACGGCTCTATTGTCCGTACACATGCGCCAAGATCCATCTTTCTTTGGCGCGAGTAGGGCTGGTACAGCACATGGGCTAATACTTTCTCGAATGTGCCCCTTTTGCAACAATTCCTCCACTTTCTCCTTCAATATACCATGCTCCTTTGGGCTCATTCGATAGTGTGGAAGATTAGGAAGACTTGCTCCCGGAATTAAGTCAATTCTATGTTGAATTCCTCTCATCGGTGGCAAGCCATGTGGCTCCCCAAGTATGTTCTGAAATTCTGCCAATAAACCACGTACCTTTGCTGGAATTTCAACAGTCAGGTGCTCTTCTCCCTTTACAACAAGTGCAGCACACAAATCTGCCTCCTTCAAGTCTTCCATAAACTCATGAGAGGTATGGGAGATAGTTAACATAGTTTTCCCCTCCTCAGAGGTATTACCTTCGGGTTTGTTTGGTAAGATAATGATCCTTCTCTTGTTCCAAATGAAAGAGTAAGAATTTTCCTTGCCCTTGTGTGTAGTATCCACATCAAATCGCCAAGGCCTCCCAAGAAGAACATGGCTGGCATCCATGTCAACCACATCACACAACACATTTGAGCGATAATGCTTACCCAAAGAAAGTGGCAGGTTGCATTGTTTGGTGATCTTCATATTCACTCCTTTCTTGATCCATCCAATAGTGTAGGGATTTGGATGATCATGGGTTTCAAGCTTTAAATGGTCCACCAACTTTTGGGAGATAAGATTCTCGCAGCTGCAACTATCAATCACTAGTTTGCATACCTTGCCATTCACCGTGCATTTGCTCTCAAATATTTTCTTCCGTTGTGTGTCATCGAGTTGTGGTGTGGAACATAGGACAGCTGGATCACACATACCACCTCTTCACCTTCTTCTTGACAAACCTCTTGTCCGTCTACATCTTCAGATTCGTATTCTTCCTCATCGCTTTCACCATCATGGATAGTCGTGTTAACAAATTTCCTTAGTGGGCAGCCGCTGGATATGTGTCCCTCTTTACCACATTTATAGCACTTTGGACCTTCATTTGCCTTACCCTTGCCTCTAGTTTGCTTCGGGATGGGCTGTTTTGTCTTTGGTGGAGTGGTCTTTTCTTCCACTCTATTAGGTTGGCTCCTAGATGAGCCTTCGGTATGAGGATATGGAGGATATGGAGCCTTAGTTGTCTTTCTCATCCTCACAAACCTCTCGGCCTTTAAGGCTAGATCTTGTGCTTGATCAACGGACCAGATTTGTTGCATCATCAATCGATCTTGAATAGCATCATTGAGACCATTGATGTACCTTGCAACTTGTTGCTCTTCAGTTTCAGCAAGGTTGCACCTCACTTGTAGCCTTAGAAACTCCTCCGTGTAATCTGAAACAGTTCTATTTCCTTGAGCACAATTTTGAAATTGGATAAATAGGATCTGGTCATAATCAGCGGGCAAAAATCTCCCTTTCAAGAGGCCTTTCATTTATCGCCAAGTTCTAACACGAGGTTCTCCTCTGAGCCTGCGCTCCTCTTGAACGCGATGCCACCATGCACCGGCTCCTCCTTTCAGTTTGTATGCGACCAAAGGAACTCTACGATCTTCCGGAACCTCCATGACCTCAAAGAAAGTCTCCACTTCATATAACCAATCCAGGCACCCTTCAATGTCAACATTTCCATTAAAAGTTGGGATCTCAGCTTTCACCTTGTATGTATCTCTTGCATATGTAGGGTTGGGTACTCTCCGATATGCGTAGAGATCTGCTTCTTCAAGGGCATCATCATATTCTTCACCTTCAGAAGCTTCAACATAAATTGGCCTTCTTGAAGCACGTTGAACAGCACGTTGTTGTGGCGGTCTTGCTCCAAGATTACCTCTCCTTCTTTGTTGAACATCTTTTTCTTTAGATGAATCTCCTTCATTGGCAGCAGGGGGGACACCCTTTCTTATCATCTCAACCAGCTGACCAAATCTCCGATTAAGATCTTCACGCAGCTCTTTGATTTGTTGTTCTGCAGCATCCATCCTCTTCTCCAATTGCTCCATTGCTTGGTGCAACTTACTCTCGAAGAGGACAGCAAGAACTAGTATGGGTCAACGAGGCTCTGATACCACCTGAAGCAGCACAAAGTTTGTGGGGAGCAACTCCACCTTGCTGCTACAATGTGTACAGCACAAGTGTTGAAGGAACAGCTTCAACGTGCTGCGCTAGATATCGCTCTAGAGGCGAATGTAGGTTGATAGGGCAGCAAGAGTTCAATCCAGAACTCCTAGGGCACAAGATCTACTCCAAGATCTTAGATAAGAACAACAAGTTCTATTATAGGTAGGGGTACATAGTCTGCCTCCAAAGTAGAGGCGAGGACCTCTATTTATAGGGCTTTGGGAAGCCTTCACATACTTCTACTTGTAGCTGGAATACTCTAGAAAACATTATGTAAGTTTCACCATTCTACTCATAGCTACTCACAACTAGAAGACTCTAGAAAACAGTAGGTAGGATAGAAAAGAAAAGGAAAGAAATACTACACTAGAGTGGAAGCATCTAGAAGTAGCCAAACAGATCTGGCATGTGTTTTCTTTCTTCTCATCTAGTGTTCCTCATCAACTAGCCAGCATAACCAGAAATCTAAACTTGATGAGAAGGGCTAGGCAATCCACATATGCATTTCAGTAGTATTGACATCATGCACTAGGGTTGGTGGGGTAAGCCATCCCCAGAGTGTACTCGAAGTAGTTGTAGTGAATGTACTTGTTGGAATTGTATTGTCTACCGATGGCACACTTAGCCCCTTCTTTAGTGTTGTAAATTAAAATAGAGAAATATGTGTGGGGATATGATGCCAAATACGAGGTAAAGCGGGACAAGTGAGATTCCACTTTAGTATCATCGCGGTACGTTCTAGAATTATAGCATTTAGTATCATGTGGGACCAGTTCAAATCTTGGGTTCAGGCTCCTTAACTAGGTCCTCCATTTATTAGCGGAAGAAGGTATGAATATTTGACAACACAACCATGACAATGTGCTGGCTTTGTTAACGTTGGCATGCAACAACCCATGTCTCTTCTATTTGTCATTGAACCAATACATTCTTCAATCCACATAGAAAGATATTGTTGCCTCCCTCAAGGACCTTGATAAACTGGTTCACGTGAAGGAACCAAAGCATACCTTGAACCAAAGGCCTTAGCATTAATCTCCGATGTGATGTAGTTGGACATCATGGCACTTTCCACGGTAACCTCCTTTGATATTTTTTGCTAAAATATATTTTCTTGTTGGATGATAGTCATTTGGCTAGCAACTCCACTTTTACCTAGTTGCAATAGTTGCTAGTCACACCTACAGATCATAAAGTCCATTTTGTGCTTGGAAGCGGTTCTATGTGGTCTATCTTATTAAACTTTTTAAACTCCTAAAGTCAAATAGCTAGCATCACTTCATATCTATTTCCCATACAAATGGTGATATGTGATGATGTAAGTTTTACCTTCATATTTCCAAAGCAAAATGAACAAGAATAGATAGTGTATGGGAAAATCGCCACCATGCTATTATGTCTTGGGCTAAATCCAAGTACTCGAGCTCATTCACACATTAGGCTAACACCACTATCCAAAAATTTAACCACACCATTTTGTCATACAAAACTTATTAAAGATAACTAGTTATGATAGATCCCATAAAACTTGAATCAATGTGACTACTTATAAATGTGCCGCCTAGGAGTCCCAAATCTCTAAGAGTAACAAGTTTGGTGAAAATAAGTATGGGGATCATGAGTTGGTTTGCTGGAAGTCTAGATCAGATGATTCTCTTTTAATCCTCAAAGTTTGGTGGAGTTGAGTGGAGGAACCAAGAGGAATCGAGCTTTTAGGTTTTGACATTACTGGAGAAGCTCAAATGAGGATTAGGTGTAGAGGAAGAAGGGTGGGAATAGATGCCCTTCACCCCAATTCTAGTATTGCCTTCCAGCATACCTCGGGGACCCGGGGTAAACCAAGAGAAAACCTGCACCCCGAGGACCCGACCCATCAAGAGACTTTCGGCCAGGGGAAAAGGAGACCTCTTGGGACCCAGAGTAACCAGAGAGTTTTCCCTCCTCGGGCACCCGAGGGTCACAACAACAACAGGAAATTGAGTGGGTTAAGTGTAGGTACTGGAGGTGACAAGTGTATATGATATTTGCATGATACCCAAACTTACGCAACCACCTCAACCCCCTTTAATAGTGTGGCTTTCCTATCACTCAAATAAAACCAAGAAACACCCGAAGAACTTGCGCAATCACCTCGACCCCCTTTAATAGTGTGGCTCCTATGACTGAAATAAACCAAAAGACATCTGAAAAAGGCCTTTTTGCTTTTTGAAATGGGGGGAGGGGGGTCAGCCATCTGCATCATGATTCACTGAGGGACCAATGTCCTGAGATAAACTTGATAACCGACATTAGTCCCACCAATCATACAATCATCAACACCAAAACACATTAGGGTCTAGATGCATTTTCATCGTGTCCTGGCGGTACTAAAAATTATCAGTAGTGCCGATAGGATGGTGCGCAGGACCAGAAGCACTAGAGGGGATTGCACACGGGGAGTTTACCCAAGTTCGGGCCCTCAGCACGAAGGTAATACCCTACTCTTGCTTTAGATTTGATTAATAGGAGAGAACACCTCGTATGAGGGGGTTACAATGTATGTGGAGATGGTGCTATCGAGACTATGATAATGATGGTAGATGCCTCAAACTACCCCCAAGCCTCACCTTATAAAGGGGGACGAGGCTTCGGGTTACACGGTTTGCTAACTGACCTAGAGTTCAGACAAGGCAAGGAACTCCTTGACTTGCATGCCAAGGCGAGAACCTTCCAAAAGGACGACTTCCTACAAACCGAGGGGCCGTGGAGCTGGCCAGGTTACCGACTTCCTAGTGGATTGGCCACCCTCGATATCATGTAGTGTCATGCCCCTCAAGGTTGGTGCATTTGATTATCTTGTCCCTAAAAAGGTCCCTTTGCACCCACTTGGTAGGAGGACTGAGGTGATGGTGGCAAGTAGAGTCTATTGTGGTTGAGTATGGTACCTTGGTCCCCCACCTATCTTTAGACTCGAACTAACTCTTCCCTCATGCAAGACTTGAAAGAGAATTTCAATGCTCACTCAAACATCGTCGCCACAAAAAGCTAAAGCCAAACACATCCCATATCTAAGAGAAGGTGAGAAAAAATGGACCAGGAACCCAGAGTAGCTAGGGTTGCTAGTTTCGAATGTTCGGGTGTGTTAGCCGAGGCAAAGTGCAAACCTTTGTCAAGAGAGATTGTTTCAAATTCAGAATGTCGAAGTATCTAGACTGCATAATGGCGTGGTAATATCCATTTTACTAATCATTGGAACAAGGTGCCTTGGACATTTTGGGGCACATGCCGAGAGCATCAGAATATATCAAAATTCTCGACTGGTTTTGAAGTTGAGCTATATATATACGGGGAACACTTTAACCCCTTGCACAAGGAACACTTTGGCAAATTGATTTGTTGTCTTCAGTGAGTTGTTGCCCACCTCTTTAAGCCCCTTTTAAGCTAACCCTAAGTTGAAGAGAGTGGCTATGGGAAGGGAGTGGGTTATTTGAAATCTTAACCGAGCAGAGCATCAAGTTTGCCACCAAGCATTCGTCGCATCTATTTCTCTTAGGTTTGGGGACTACTGGACGGTAGGAGTCACCCGTGAGTAGCCAACCTTGTGGAATTGCTCTGGATGTTGTGAAGGCAGAACATCGACTAAGATCTACCCTTAGTGTTAGGACTCAGAGTTTGTGGCCGAAACTCAAGAGGAAGAAGGCTAGACCTTTGCGGTTGAGGGACTTGGCGTGCACGCCTCTCTAGTGGATTCGAACTCTAAGAAATATATCATCATCTCTATGTACTCTTAGCTAGTTTCTTCCACAATTATCATGCTTGTTGTGTTTGCATAGCTTGCTTGCGTGCTGGTAGTAGATTTTCTAGGTTGCCTCTCGTCATATAGTTTCTTCTACCTAGATATGCATTAGTAAGCCTTGCGCTTCTACAAATTCCACTTTAGTGCTTTGATTTGTTAGTCGCCTATTCAGACATCCTCTCGAGTTGCACATTCGACCTTTTAGAGGTAAATATTACTCCTACACTAGCATATCATTTTGATTTGTGCAATAGTTGAACCAACCAAAATTTGAAACGAAAATCGAAGAATCTAATAAACATTGTTGAGAAGCTATGGTTAACATATAGTATTAAATATTGCCATCATGAAAGTTATTTATTAGATACTAAGATTCACTTACCACATTTCCCTCAAAAGAAAAGATTCACTAACCACATTAGATGCCTCTTTCTTCCACTTCATTTCCCCTTGGTCCACATGAAGAGAAAAGAAATAAACCAAGAATGATAATTCATACAGTCTCAAGAAAACACACTTAAGATGATTTTTACATCATCTTATGAGACAAGCTAAAGAAGGGATGCCCATTTTCAAGTATTTCTTGATCCATATATGCACCTTGAGTCATGCAATAGAATGGCATTAAATAAGATAATTTTCATAAAAAATGTTGAAAATATAATCGTTGAAGAGGTTTAAATCCTTTTTCAGTCAACTACTACACCTAATTAGACATACCTAACATCCTAAAACTTTCTTAAACTCCTAAAGTCAAATAGCGGGGATCACTTATATCTTATTCATATCTATTTCTCATGCCAAGTAGTGATATGTGACGGTGTCCCAGCCCAGGGGTCTCCCACCATGTCGGTTCACGACCTGGTGGGCCGGGTTGAGGACCCCTGGGTCGCATTGGGTGGCCCATGGCAAATTCTACGAAGACTCCGGAAGACTTAGAGTAAAAAAAACACAGCCTTTAGTCCCAAACAAGTTGGGGTAGGCTAGAGGTGAAACCCATAAGATCTCGCGACCAACTCATGGTTCTGGCACATGGATAACAAACTTCTACGCACCCCTGTCAATGGCTAGTTCCTTTGGTGATACTCCAATCCTTCAGATCTCTCTTTACGGACTCCTCCCATGTCAAATTCGGTCTACCCCGACCTCTCTTGACATTATGCGCATGTTTTAGCCGTCCGCTATGCACTGGAGCTTCTGGAGGCCTGTGTTGAATATGCCCAAACCATCTCAGACGATGTTGGACAAGCTTCTCTTCAATTGGTGCTACCCCAACTCTATCTCGTATATCATCATTCCGGACTCGATCCTCCCTCCTGTGGCCACACATCCATCTCAACATGCGCATCTCCCCCACACCTAACTGTTGAACATGTGGCCTTTTAGTCGGCCAACACTCAACGCCATACAGGATTTCGGGTCGAACCGCCGTCCTATAGAACTTGCCTTTTAGCTTTTGTGGCACTCTCTTATCACAGAGAATGCCAGAAGCATGGCGCCACTTCATCCATCCGGCTTTGATTCGATGGTTCACATCTTCATCAATACCCCCATCCTTTGGCAGCATTGCCCCAAATATCGAAAGGTGTCCTTCTAAGCCACCACCTGCCCATCAAGGTTAACCTCCTCCTCCTCGTGCCTAGTAGTACTGAAACCGCACCTAATGTACTCAGATTTAGTTCTACTAAGCCTAAAATCTTACAATTCCAAGGTTTGTCTCCATAACTCTTAACTTCCTATTGACCCCCGTCCGACTATCGTCAACTAGCACCACATCATCCACAAAGAGCATACACCATGAGATATCTCCTTGTATATCCCTTTTGATCTCATCCATCACCAAAGCAAAAAAGATAAGGGCTCAAAGCTGACCCCTGATGCAGTCCTATCTTAATCGGGAAGTCATCGGTGTCGACATCCCCTGTTCAAACACTTGTCACAACATTATCGTACATGTCCTTGATGAGGGTAATGTACTTTGCTGGGACTGTGTGTTTCTCCAAGGCCCACCACATGATATTCCGCGGTATCTTTTCATAGGCCTTCTCCAAGTCAATGAACACCATATGCAGGTCCTTCTTTTGCTCCTTGTATCTCTCCATAAGTTGTCGTACCAAGAAAATGGCTTCCAATACTTAGAGTACAATCCGAAAATACTAGAGCCATGGAGGATTCTACCTTCACCAACGTAGCCGACTAGGATTTGTAACCCTAGGACCCCCAGTATGCTATATAAGCCGAGGGCGGTCTCGTCGGTAGGACAACATACGACCTGGGTAAATCTTTGCTTCCGTTACCATCGTGCCAAGTTGCCTAGCTAGGGCACCCTGCCGAGGGATCTGCCGGATCTAGCTCCGACAATATGTGATGGGCATTTTACCTTTATATTTCCAAAGGCAAAATGAACAAGAAGAATAGACAAGTGTATGGCAAAATCACCACTACGCCATTATGTATTTGGGACCTGTAAAACTTGAATCAATGTGACTACTTCTAAAGGTACCAACTCGCATGGTCAACTTGTTATATTTGATATTTGATGGACTTTGCCCATATATAACCCACAAAGTTAATGGCTTATGGGCTAGCTAGCCCACAAACAGAGACTTTACTGAATTATGGGATCACACCCAGTCAAATGTTTTTTATGGGAACACTATCCTTTTCAAGTTGTGTGACTTAAGGTCAATAACACCAAATTGTAGATTAAAGATTAACAATATGAAAAGTGTTTTCATACCACAGGGTTTGTGCTTTCACCATCTAAAATATCGCTACATGATTATTTTTTTAATATGCTCTCAAAATTTCCTGTCAGTATAAGATTCATTTTCTTCAAATTCTCAACCACTGGTCCAACAACATCTCCATTAACATATGAGGGTACAGAGTATATATTCTTTGGACAGATAGAGGTAACATTTTTAACCAGTATAGAGGTCATAACCAAACTATAAGAAAAAAAATACACGAGCTCTACTTTTCAGGTTTTCCTCTTTTTTAGTTTTTTTGGAAAATGCCGGCAAATCCTTAAACTTGAAAGTATAGTGATTTTTCAAATTTTAATTTACAATAATCTCTAATGCCAAAGTTTTGTTTCCAGCATTGAAGGTACATATGACCGGTATCAGCAATTTGCGGTGCCCGGAAGGAATCTGATTCAAGAAGATGCAACTGTCTGCAATGTAAAACAATTTAGATCACTTTTTATCAATGCATACCTTGCAGCCTGTGTAATTATGGAACCTGTAGGAGTGTAGCAGCCAAGTTTTGATACTTTTGTTGCATTCCTCAGTTTATAATCCTGCAGTTGCATTAGAAACACACTATGCATGATGTTGATGCTTGTAATCAAGAATTGTGTAGCTAATGCAGCACATTTGATGCTATATGGGTAACATTCTGTAAATGTAGCTACTCTTTTATCTGACCGAACTATCTATGTACTAAACTAGGTAGTAGTGGTAAGTACCTATTTCGTATCCTACATGGCCGAATTGTATGACATCATCTATACCCATATACCTCTTTGACAAGATACTTTTGTTCTAGGATGAAGATCCTTCAAATATGCAGTCAAGGCTTGGCGAGATTGCTGCCTGGTAGCACTTGAGACTTCTCACAATGTTTCCCAGTTCGTCATTTATTGTGTTCGACATTTAGCTGATTATTATTGAACTGCAGGTCTCTCGATAATAATGCTGACAACTCAGATGCCAGTAGTTTGGAGAAACTGGAGAAACTACTAAAGGATGCTCTGAGAATTACAGAATCTAAGAAGGTTAACTTTCATTGCTTTTTCTGTAGTAAAGCTTTGTATTGATGAGATTCCAGTTTCTGGGTCATGATTGACAGAAGTTGCTGAAAAATTGCGGTGCTTTCTCTCATAATTTCACCTGATTAAGCTTAAGATTACTCCAAAAATGTAGCACACACTTAGAATTATATTACTTTCAGCACTCCCAAGCTGGGTGCTCAACTAAACGTAATTAATCTCCGTTCCTCAGCAAAAAATATGTTTTTCTCCTCCTGAACTGATACTGCACGTATCCATTGATGAGGGGTAAGAGTTCTGATTTGATTATATGTTCTTAAGCAGAACAAAGAAAATCACTCAACAAAATACCCATCTTAAGACAATGAGCCTGAATGTTTCCTATATATTGGTAGATAATAGGTCAACAAAAATAAATTCAGGTGGCCACTTTTGGTGGTTTGCTTGGTAGTTTCAGGATAATTCATGAGTACTGAACTGTTAGCAGATTTACTAAATTAAGCATAGATGACGCGGCCTTGTATGTGCAGAAGTATACTTGTGGATATCGTCCATGTATTGGACAAGTATATGCATGGAGAAATCTAACCTCAGTTCTGAAATTGTGGACCTTCCAGCAAATGCCTTGTGAGACAAGATAACAGATGTTAGCATATTTTCTGGCTATATTAGAATTAAGCTTATTCAGTTTTTTTTTTTGCGGGGAGAGCTTATTCAGTAGTACTAGTTCATTATGTTCAGCAAGTGCACTTATTCATAGCATTAATATTCCCAGTAACACAATGGGGACGAACTGGCAACCGTTGATTTCTGTTGCAAATAACAACCAAAATGTGGCATTCATTATAATAGAGCCTGTCAGTTAATTGCCTGCAAACAGGATTTTTGCTGCTACTCTGATTCCCTCAGCATAATTCCCAGAGTACGTTTTATCTAATTTGAGCTTTGCTTTGTTGTTGCTGGAGTGCAGGCTTTGGCGAAACAAAATAGTGGCGGGAGCACGAGCGGAGAGAGCCCCAACGGACCTACGGGGCAGGAGAATGGGAGGAATGCTTGAGCAGAGCAAAGTTCCCCTGTGCTGTGTATGCATTTGATACTATGTTGCTGCCCCCACACACTGTTCTCCAGTTAGGCTGTTAATGGGCAAGAATTAGTTGCCAGGGCTGCTACTTGTAAGATGTAAGGGAGGAGGGGCAAATTTTAACGAAAGCGTGTGTGAGTTGGCTAATCTAATTACATATGCTTGTGCCGATGCCCATCTCTTATGATCTGCAACTGAATGGCAAAATTTGGTTCAGTAAAGGGGGTCTCTGTGCAACTGAATGTTACTACCTCCGTCTCTCAAGATGTAAGACGTTATTGTAGGCTAGCACTACCTTTCAAAGTTCTAGGGCAGTGGTATATTGCTGCATCCAGCAAAAAGAGTTTGGGAGCCTGACATGGAGAAAGTGTCAGCTGTGAACCTGTGACTCCAGGGTTATTGTGTGTTCTGATATTGATGGATATGGTTAAGCAAGTTGTTTGGATTTAGCTTTGCAGAATTGCATTACAGGCCTAGTAATTGGACTATGCCGCTTGATTTTCTTTCTGAAGTAGATGCAGATGCCGTATACCGCAGCTTATTTTAGTCAAGACGCGTGTGCGTGTGGTAACGAAATTGAGTTTCTTAAGTAGATAATCTGAGTTTCTTAAGTAGATAATCCGTATGGTGATGGTGTTACAGAAGCTAATCAGTGCTGCCACACCACGGAAGTAGATTAAGACAGAACATGAATAAAACAGTAAAATCTGGCGGATTCGTTAAATAAGTCATATATATGCCTGAACAGATTGAGGAAGACCTTTTTTTTTGCGGGGAAAGACTGAGGAAGACCTTACCACTGAGACCCTGAGGCCTGGGACATGAGGAGCTTAGCTTGGCACGTTTCGGCAGGTCTTCCTTGAGATTCTTCTTCCTGAAATACAATCAGGCAGAAGAACACATGGATGAATGTGAGTTGGATTAGCAGGAAAAGCTAGAGATGAACGGAAGAATGGATACTCCCGCAAATAAAAAAAGGAATGAACAAATAGATACGCGGGGACAGCAGAGGCAAGCAGTGAGCGAGTGGGAGAATGCGATGGCCGCAACACACCTGAACAACCTGCCTGCGCACGAAGGAACGGATGGAACGAGCCCACACGACGCGAGCGCCCTTCAACGCCGACACCGCCACGGCAATGGCAGCACGCGCGCGACCCCGGATCAAGGCTCGCCGTCCGAGCGGGTGCCGTGGATGCGCGCGCGCGCCGTCCTCCTTCCCTTGATCCTAGTAGCCTCGGGTCGCGGACGCACGCACGCACAAGCCGAGTGCAACGCATGCACGCCGTCGCTCTCGCCCACAGACAGGTTCGCCGCGCCGATCTCCCGCTAGGCTCTACATCATGCAAGTAATCAGCGCTGCATCGTCGACCGTGGGGAGGCAAATCTCAGCAGCTCAGTTTTGCCCGTGATCAGATGTCATCATTCTTGTGTTTTCTCGTTTCCTGAGGGGATCGAGCGAAACCACGCTAGACTTCTATGCGAGCGCATGGAACAAGCTCAGCAAGAACCAAGAACACGACCAAGACAAGAAAGAGAGCAAAAATAATCTCAACACGCCCATTGATCCCAGCCTGCGACGCCGGCCGATGCCTAGCTAAGCTGCTCTCAACAGAGCACGACACCTCAACTTGCTGGCAAGAACACACACATTCTACAAGGTTTCCAAAATGGGGAAAGAGAAAGAAACCAGACAGAATTTGTTGGCGAAATAACGGCAAGAAACCCAACCCCAACGCTGCCCACTGACCTGCATGGGCATGGCCGCGGACGAACAGGACCAAGTTGGCAACACCCACCCAACAAGTTGGTAACAGGACCAAGTGAGCTACCTCCCCCCGTTTATAGGACCCAGCCGGTGCTCGGGGCGCCTACACGTGGATGGGTCCCGGCGCAGCGACGACGTGTCGACCCGCCATTGGCCGGGGCTCGCTGGAGGCCGTGCGCTGCCACTCTAGTACTTCCGTATGCCCCGGTGGTTCGCTTCGCCGCGTGAGCAGCCTCGGTTCCCGCGCCGCCCGCCCACGCGTGGCGGGCCTGCCGGGTCGAAACGTCCCGGGTACCCAGGCGTACGTTTCGACCGGGGGCACGCTCTCTCTCTGCCAGCTGCGTCGTGCCGACTACTCCTGCCCGTTGGCCAGATCAGGCATGTGCCAATGTACGTACGCTCCCCTCGCTCTCGCTGCCGTCTTTTCACCGCCGGACGCGTTGATGGGAACAGGGACGGGTGGCGTCGCGTCGCGACCGGAAGCTATCGAGTGGCCGCACGCACGGCAGAGCGTGGGCGCCCCTTGCCCCTTGGGCTGTGCGAGGGGGCAAGGAGCCTCTCTGGCATGGCGGGCGAGGAACAGCATGAGGAATGGTTGGATGAACAGGATAGAAAGCCGCGACAAGAAATAATAGTGTGGAGGTGCACGGGAAAACCTCCGGCGAAATCCACATTGAAAGAAAAATCAAGAACAATAGGGTATGTCGTGCAGGTGATTTTCGGTATTCATGTTAAATTCCTAGCTCTGTCCAAGCAAACATATTGAATCCATGAGACTGCAATGCAACTTGCACTGTTCCGCCAAAGACAACTCGGGTGTGATTGACAGATTAGCACTAATTTCCCTTTCCTGTATTCATGTAAAAAGAAATACGCAAAACCTTTTCATCTATTCATCATCAATCATGACAGTATAAAAAACACCAGAAATATAAAAATTACATCCAGATTTACAGACCACCTAACGACGACTACAAGCATTGAAGCGAGTCGAAGACGCGTCTCCGTTATCACCCATCACTCGCTAGAGCCGGACAAAACCCGTTGAAGTCATCGTGCTAACTCTCCGTAGGACCAACGCATCAGAACATCAACTGTCGACGATGAAGATAAGCGTAGATCGAAAGGATTCAACTTGAACACACACGAACATAGACAAACAAAGATTGAATCTGAGCGGATCCACTAAAGACAACCACCGTCCGAATCCCGTGAGACCCATCGGAAACACACCTCCACACGTCCTCCGACGACGCTAGCCGCACAGCCAGGACGGGGGCTAAGCTGGGAGAACTTTATTCCATCTTCAAGAAGCAGCCGCCACCTCGTCTCACTAAGCAGGACACAAGCCACAAACTGACACAAAAAGACATCTAAAAATAAAGAAGCCCTCCCACCGACAAGGACTGAGATCCATAGTGCCTCCATGGCCAGGGGCCATAGGAGACGAGGTAGACCTGCGGCTCCGCTAGAAGGAGGCAAGAAATCATAGTCTCCCTACCTCGTGAGGGCACACAGGTCTACGAGACTGCAATGCAACTTGCACTGTTCCGCGAAAGAGACAACTCGGGTGTAATTGATAAATTAGCACTAATTTCCCTTTTCATTTGTCTTCCTATATGGGACTGACGACAGGTAGAATGAGGGACTTTGTGATAGTATAATTTACATGTAAAACACCATGATAACTTTGATCCGATGAAAAAAGATTGTTGAACAACATATCTGTGATAACTTTCGTGCAAATAGCATGAGAATATACTCATATCTGAATTGATAAATTACTTAGCCCAAACGTGATAACTTTTGATCGAAAAAATAGTCGTCCGAACATACCAATATGGGATCTTAGTTTCGAAGGTCTCGGCTCGGGGTTATTTTTATGTGAAAACAGTTTTGAATCGGGCGGACGGTTTGAACTACAAAATATTTTGAATTTTTAACATACAAGAGAATCTAGAGTACTGTCATCAATTCGTGCATACATGCAAGTTAGGCTTTTTAATAAGTGTTATGCCACTAGTAGAAAAAGGGCCTAATGTGAAGCTCATTAGTCCCGGTTTGTAATTGAACCGACACTAATGTGACCATTAGTGCCGGTTCCAACGGCTAGGCGGGCGGCGCTCATTAGTCCTGATTCGTGACGAACCTTTAGTACCGGTTCGTGCCACGAACCGGTACTAAAGAGGTAGTGCCAGGTTGTTGTCAGGCTAGGGCCCCACCAGCACCTTTAGTACCGGTTCGTGCCACGAACCGGGACTATAGATGCACCTTTAGTCCCGGTTTGTATAACCAACTGGGACTAAAGATCATCCTATATAAACCCCTTCGTCGAGCCCGAGCGCTCTGTTCTTCCCCTTTGATCTCCTCCGTTTTCCTCCTCTTCCTCTCGAGCTCACACTCCATTTTTGCCAAAATTTGTGAAGTTTGAAGGCACCCCATCCATCCAAGTGATCACAAAGGTTAGCAACTTTATCCTTTCATCTCTCATTGCTAGATTAGCTTTTGCAATGCTCTATAAGTATAGTGATTTGTGGGTTTGATTTTGGGAGGAATTATATGTGGTAGTATTTGATTTATATGCAATTTGAGGTCAAAATAACTCTTAGTTTGCATATGTAGGTGTGGTTTACTTAGTGCCTTCCCGTCTCCGTCCTAACCACCGTCGATCGCCCACACCGTCCCGTCACCGGCACCACCTTGTGGTGAGCCTCTTGTTCTTATCTTTTTATAAAAAAAAAATCATGTTTGTGTGATTTAGATATATAGTTACTTGTATAATTATCTTACCCATACGTTGTTTGTTATACATAGTGCCATGGTTTTGATATCCGTCCCCGTCGGCCATCGTCCGGGTTATGATTCGGATGTGGTATATTCTCCTTTATAACTATTTGTTGCATTTCGTGTTTATGACAAATTATGCCCATCAAGTTGACATAGATATTTCTATCTAGGAGGTATGTGAACCGGAAATTCCAACCGACCCTATTGTCAAGAGGTTAAATTTAGTTGAAAAAAATGAGTATTTGAAAGAAAAATTGAAAAGAATTGAGGGGGAGAAGATGGAATTGGAGTTGCATGTTGCCAATGTCGTCGATGATCACAAGATCAAGATGGAGAAAATGCGCTTGAAGATTAGAAAGATTAGAAAATATGCCATTGATAGTGAGGCTTGGTATCATTATGTTGTTGGATCAATTGTTACCTTAGTTGAGATCTTGATCGCATTTGTTGTTGCATTTAAATGCTTTAGCTAGAGAGTTATTTGTATGTTGTTTTATGAGAATAAGTGTTGTATGAACTTTATGTATGAACTTGTATTAATTTGGTCTATTCGGTGCTGTGTAATGAAGATGAGTCGGCAATGGATGTACGATGACCGATGCTCTCCCCAGTTCGTTAATGGTGTGCAAACTTTTCTGCTTGCGGCTGAGGCAAACAAGCGGGCAGATGGTTTTATGCTTTGCCCATGTGCTGGCTGTAAGAATGATCGGAATTACTCTAAGTCAAGAGCCATTCACTGGCACCTGTTTGAGTCCGGTTTCATGCCCCACTATAATGTTTGGACCAAGCACGGAGAAAAAAGGGTTATGATGGAAGTCAATGAAGAAGAAGAGGACGACGCCAACTATCCTGCCCATGAGTTCCCTGAATACGATGGTACAACGATGCCCGGCCAGCATCCTCGTCGTCGACCCGTTCGCGATGACGTCCTGCTTCAGAGGAGTCATGTCTGGGACTGGGCTCCGCCGGGCTGGCACTGGGAGGTGCTACCTTCAGGGGCGCGCCGCTTGGTGAGGAACCCGGCCCCGGGTCTCGTCGTCGACCCGGAGCTCCTTTGGTGGCGTTCGCGTGGGCCACTTTTGGTGCAGAGGGAGCCGGCCCCGCCGGAGGTGGTACGTTACCGTGTCAAGGAGGAGGACGAGCACGTCCATCACTACATGGCTGCATTGGACGTCAGGTTCTCCAATACCTGACAGGTTCTTCGGGGATCTCACCTGAGCTATGATCCTGTGATGGTTCCTTCTCTTTGGGTGTCCACCGCCCGCGCCTCAGGAACCGCGAGTGAACTAGATTATTCGATAGTATTCGATCTATATTAGCTAGCTAGTGATGTATTCGATAATATTCGAGATGATGTATTCGAGATTATATATATTATTCGATAATATTCGAGACGATGTATTCGAGATTATATATATTATTCGATAATATTCGAGACGATGTATTCGAGATTATATATATTATTCGATAATATTCGAGATGATGTATTCGAGATTATATTCGATGATGTATATTATGCACTATGATTCAGTTTTTCCTTATTGATTGCATGCATGCATTGTAATTTGAATACTAAATTTTTTTATATTTCTTCTGGATTAGTTAAATAAAAGATATGGACAATACCGGCAGAGAAGGAGAGGAGGCCCCGTTCAACATCATACGCTCATCCCCTCGCCCAGATGAGTTTGAAGAAGATGACGGCTCGCAATATCTAAACCCTACCGGTGAGGGTATGATATTTGAGGAAGACGAACGAATAGATGAAGTCCAGAACTATGATTATGATGACGAAGAAAATGTTGATCTTGAAATAACAAGGACCGGCGACGTATATTTATATAAGCAGGCATCTAGTGATCATCACATGTTTTAAATGATTTGTATATATATTAATCAATCGATCTTTCTTGTTTCAGCCCTCCGGATCGAGAAAATCTTCTACAGGCAGCAGGACAGTGCGAGGCCCGGCCAAAAAGTTGAAGGATGGCATAAAGTACAACATCGATGCCATCAAACCTAATGGCGAACCAAGCGAGCCTAAGAAGAATGCGGGCAAGTTCGTACGTCAGTGCGGAGTTCTTGAGAAGGACCAAATCCAGATCTCCATTCAAGAATAGAAAAAGCCAGCAAAGGAACACCGAGATCTTACTTTTGTTGACCAAAGAGAAAAAGATCTGCTTTGGGAATCTCTCATGTCACATTTCACCTTACCAGATCATTTCATAGATGCAGATATGCAGAAAGTCAAGGACGCTGCTCTTAGGAAGATGGCGGTTGTATTCAACAACCACAAGAAAACTATATGGGCCAAGTACGTCGAAGGAGGAAAGAAGACTCCAGAATTCACGGAAACACGGGAGAAGCAAATAGATCACTGGCCTGCTTTCGTGAAATTCAAGGAATCAAAATTAGCTAAGCAACGGTCGAGAATAAACAAGATCAATGCTGCGAAAAAGGAGCATTACCATGAGCTGGGGCCAGGTGGCTACGTGGTGGCCCGGCCTAAGTGGGATAAGGCTGAGCAACAGATGGTGGATGCAGGGGTCATTCCAGTTACATTGAGCTGGCCCCCCAGGTCCAGGACTTGGTTCTATGCGCATGGGGGGACGTTGGACCCAAACACAGGCCATGTTTTGGAGAAGGCAAGTCTTAAAGGAGCCGACCTCAAATTACTTGTTGCAATAGAAGAGGCTCGAACGGGGGTGTTCACGCCCAACAGAGAGAACGACGAGCTTACGCGCGCCCTGGGAAATCCTGAACACCTGGGAAGAACACGAGGCAAAGGCGTTGTTCCGTGGTATGAGGGGTTTGCGGACTGGAACGCCAACTACAGAAGCCATGCGAGAAAGAAGATGGAGGAGGAGAAGAAGAGGAAGCTGGAGGAGGAGCAGAGGAAGCAGGAAGAAGAACGCCTTCAAGGCCTAGAATCAGCGCACGCGGAGTTGGCACTCCAATTCTAGCGGCAGCAGCAGTATACTGACTCACTTAGCCAGGAAAGGGGGTCTCAGCATCCGCTGTAGCTAGCGGATCCAGCATTGGATAGCACCATCCCATCCATGCCGAGAAGCAGCGTGGGTTTCGCCCCAGGCGATGAGGCACTGCTGGATAGATACCCTGTGGATGACGTCATGGATAACACTAATTGTGAGCTACACTTCAAAATGAAGAACATATCCATGAAGGTGGCGGACGCCGTTGCTTATACAAATCCCCCTGAAGCAACCTTCCATTGCAACCCGATTCCAGCTGGCTATGCTCGTGTCGTGGTTGATGAAGTGGTGGCACAATATTCGGGGCTAGAGCTTGACATTCCTGGAGGTGACGACGAGCACACACTGGGAGAGGCCATACATCATATCATTCTATGGAGAAAGGATTACATCATCTTTCCAAGGCCATCGACACCGCGTCAGCCGACTCCTCCTCGAAGTCCGCCACCGCGTCAGCAGACTCCCTCTCCTCCAAGTCATCAGCCACTGCCTCAGCAGAGTCCTGCTCCTTCAAGTCCCCCAACGCGTCAGGCCACTCCTCCTCCTCCAAGTCCGGCACCGCGTCAGCCCACTCCTCCTCCTCCAAGTCCGGCAACGCGCCAGCCCACTCCTCCTCCTCCAAGCCAGGCACCGCGTCAGCCGTCTCCGCCGCCTCAGCAGGCTCCGCCACCTAAGCAACAACGGAAGAGAGCCGCCGCAGCTATGGTGGCTAGCAGTACAAGTACAGGTACAGGAGGCAAGAGATACCAATTTGGTCCAAACCTCGCGCCTCTTCCGAAGAGGCCTTATGACATGGCTGTGGAGGAAAACAAAGCCTAATGCCAACCCCAAGTGAGGGCCCATTTTGGACCCAAACTGCCACCGTCGCCAAAGGAGAAAGTGCCTGAGCATGTCATTGACCACTTCATTCGTATAGCTCAAGCACCAGCTCCCATGCCTAGGGACTCAGACTATGAGCGCCAAATCAGGAAGGCATATGAAGCACAAAATAATGAGTCGAGCCCAAGCTCTAGCCAAGCAGCTGCCAAAAAAGCGAGAAAACTATTCCCCGGCTGGGAGAACAGGCGGTGCAATCGATCCCCCCACTCATTGTACCAACACAAGTGAGTACCGGCGCCGATCAGCTGGTAATAACCAACGCTCTTAGAAGGATGGCTGAAGAGGCCGGTGTCACTGTTTATCAACTCCTAGAGATCGAGCCCATGGATAGGATTAGAGAGGAGGACATAAAACGGAAATATGCCCGCGGCCAGCCTATGGTGAAGCCTGAGGAGGTCAAGCTTCTATCAACGATAATGTATCTACATGAAAGAAGGCCAAGACTACCGATCGAGAGTCCCTCATGGTGATTACTACCATGGAAAAGATCCGTGGGTTGAGTTTCAAGAAATGTTTCAGTTATTCAATCAAGATGCACTCGACAAATCTATCGTCAATTGCTATTATTTGTAAGTGGTTTCTTTCTGTAGTTAATTTAATTCTCTAGCTAGCTATAGTGCTCGTTCTATTCATGACCTGTAATTATCCTCACTATATTCTCTTCTATGGTATTATGCAGAATGAAGATGTTTGAAATGAAAAAAGCTGGATGCTATGGCATTGGGTTCATTGACCCAAATATCATTAATGAAAAGACATGGTCACAAGAATATGATCGACCATACACAGAGAAAAGCTTGCTAGAGTTCTTGAAGCACCTAAATGCCTGTCCAGAAATACTACTTCCTTACAACTTCGGGTGAGTCACACTGTCTTGTACTACAAATTCTTTTTTGCTTACTAGCTAGATGTTAATAAGTGTATAGGGTTTAGGATAGTTGATGAGTTATGCACATGCCCGCTTAATTATACATGCAAACATGTGCGCATGCAGTTACCACTGGATCTTGTTAATCATTGAAGTTGATGAGGGGAAAGTTAAAGTAATGGACTCACTACTTCACTAGTAGAAAACAGGGCTTTGGTTCGGCCAGAAAAGAGCATTAATCCCGGTTGCATTACGAACCAGGACTAATGTGAGCATTAGTCCCGGTTCGAGCGGCTAGGGCACCGTACAAGCATTAGTCCCGGTTCAAATGGGACATTTAGTCCCGGTTGGTGCCACGAACCGGGACTAAAGGGTGCGATGCCCATTAGTACCGGTTCGTGGCACCAACCGGTACTAAAGGTTAGACCTTTAGTCCCGGTTCGAGCCACCGACCGGTATTAATGGGGTTTGAGGCGTTAGTACCAGTTCATGGCACGAACCGGTACTAAAGGTCCCATTTTCAAACTCTACCTCCCCCTTGTGGATCGCCTTTTCAGTTTTGTAAAAAGCAAAAGAAAATGATAAAAACTTCAAAAATTAAAATCCTTCCAGATGTAGTTATGTTACTACATGTACTAGTTAGGAAAATTTAAAAACTTAAATTTGGACATGTTTTGCAAAAAGTGTAGGGAAAATGTAAAACGGCTATAACTTTTGCATACGATGTCAGAAAAAAAGTATAATATATCAAAATGTTCAGCACGAAAATCCGCATCCGATTTTGACAGCCTACGGCCTGTTTGCAAATTTTTAGAAGTTATGCTCAAATTTCTGTTTTTTTGAATTTTTGTTAAATCTGGTCAAACTATGGTCAAACTACTTATTCAAGAAGTATTAGTGTTACTAAATAATTATTCAAGAATATTAGTGTTACTAAATAATTATTTCAGTTTTTTTGAATTTTGGTCAAATCTGGTCAAACTGTGGTCAAACTATGGTCAAACAATGGTCAAACTAATTATTCAAGAAATATTAGTGTTACTAAATAATCATTTCAGTTTTTTTTGAATTTTGGTCAAATCTGGTAAAATTGTGGTCAAATTGTGGTCAAACTATGGTCAAACTACTTATTCAAGAAATATTAGTGTTACTAAATAATTATTGTTTTTTAGAACAATAGTTTCAAACTCAAACAGTGAAATATGTGACTTCATGCTCAAGCTAAATTCCTGAAGGTTAATAGGATTGACATCTTACTATTGTCAGGAAAACAACAAGTGCAGACTTGGAAACGAGGGTGAATAGAACCCGGAAGTTAAGCGTGCTCAGGCTGGAGTATTGAGAGGATGGGTGACCGTCCGGGAAGTTAGATGATTTGGAATGATGAGAGGTGATTAGAGATTAGAGGTTAAATTGAGCAGTGATGAGGGGTGATTAGAGATTAGAGGTTAAAATAATTCAGAAATTTGAAAATAAAAAAAAATCAAAAAAAATCAAAAGAAAATCATAAAATTTCTTTTAGTACTGGTTGGTGTTAACAACCGGGACTAAAGGTGGACCTCCAGGCAGCGGCCACGTGGAGGGCCTTTAGTCCCGGTTCGTGTAAGAACCGGGACTAAAGGGGGAGGCTTTAGTAACGACCCTTTAGTCCCGGTTCCAGAACCGGGACTAAAGGCCCTTATGAACCGGGACTAAAGGCCCTTTTTCTACTAGTGCTTAAAAAAGATACTAACTACGAAATTGTGAAGGGGATGGTCAACAGGTAATTTCAATCGTTATCGAACTATATGTCGGCCTCTTTAGTTCGCCATTTCCTGATATTAACTAATTAATAACTCATTTTTCATTTTCTTTGCCGGCGGGCAGGGCTTGGCAAAAGTTCATCAAATAGGTTGATGGCCCATGGAAAAAAGAGCTGAAATGGATCCGACCCAAGGTAATTAATTAAGTATCAAGTACTAGCTAGCTACCATCTCTTTAATTCTAGTTTCAATACCATTAATTATCATGCTTTACTAATTATTATCTGATTGAATTCTATTCTCGGAAAGGCCTTGAAGCAGGCACCGGGGACTGATTTATGTGCATTCCATGTTTGCGAGAACATTCGCATGATGACTACCGAAAGGACCAGAACTGATAGAGACCAATGGGTACGTTTGTCAGAATACTATTCACAATTTTTACATCATTATATATACACACAACTAATAATACATGTATATTTTGATCTCTTCTTTAAAGATGAAGGAGATGCGGGATCGGCTCCTACCCGAGGCTCGCGTACGAGCACTTCAAGAGGAAATAGCGGGATTTTTGCTCGACCAGGTCAGAGATCCCAAAGGAGAATTCCATTACCCGCTACCGCAGTAATGCCTCCATGTAATGATATGCAAATTGTAGGAGAAATTGTATATACCAAATTGTATATATACATGTGTATGTGTGAATGGTGGTGCGATACATTCGATGATATATATATATATATATATATATATAAATGATCGGTTCTACGAGAAATTCTATTTATATATATGCATAACGTGTACAATATGTAGTATCGTAAAATACCAGCAAATGAAAAAAATTAAATGGAAAACACAAGATTAAAGGAAAAATAAATCATAAAACCAAAACCCCTAAACCTTTTAGTACCAGTTGGTGTTACCAACCGGTACTAAAGGTCTCCCAGACCCCGGCACGGGCTCATGCCACGTGGTGGCCCATTAGTGGCGGTTCGTGTTGAACCGAGACTAAAGGGGGGGGGACCTTTAGTCCCCACCCTTTAGTGCTGGTTCCAGAACCGGCACTAAAGGGCCTCACGAACCGGTGCTAAAGCCCAATTCTGCACTAGTGTGCATATGCACATGAAGAAAGAGAAGCACTCTAATGATCACTTGCATGCCGTACTTTTATAATGATACATGCTCGTCCTGAGCTATGAAAGAAAAGGCAGTTGCACGCTCCGCACGTGCGATCAGCTAGGAAGGGTCATTCTGCTTTGTTTAAATTTGAAACAGTCGCGAGTTACGGTGCTCCAAAAATAGTTCAGCAATACATACTAGTTTATTTTTTATGCTTTTAAAATTAGGACCTTATTAACATTAAATGTTAACTAACTCTCCCATGCATAAAGTCGGACGCATGCATTCTCCACATGCACGTTGTGTGTCGATTGCAGGGACCAAAATCTGCATTCGTATGCCTCTCAATGTGTAATGGTACAAGCATGAAAAAAACAAGAAGATGATGTCAACAATGATTCTTAGCATGAGAAAATTCAAAATGTCTTCACTCTCGAAACGACAAATCCGATTCAAAATTAATTTTACCACTAAATCCGTCGCTACAAAATCTTCAAAACTAGATCTCGTGTTGGTACATTCCGATGACTTTTTTCTAGTCTAAAATTAGCACATCTAGGCTACATGACTTTTCACACACGCCGTATGTAAGTTATCATACTATTTACACAGAAATTACTAGGCATAAGAATGATTCTCTCAACCAAACATGATTCCAAAGGCTTTACTTGGAACAAACACTAATTGAAACATAAAAAACACAATCATAACAGTAGCATAATTGCGTGAACACTCAAGAACAGAGAGAAAAAGGCAAAAATAAATTTTATTCATTGGGTTGCCTCCCAACACTACAAAAAAATACACATCCGTGACATTCAGGGCCGAACGATTTTTTTTCTGTCATGCTTATGACACTTCTATGACGATAATTGTGACAAAACCCGGTATCATCATAGATGTGTTGGGCTCCTACTTCTATGACAAAAAATCATGACAGAAAATGGGCTTTTCGTCCTGGGCGGGCCGGAGACGCAGCTGCATGACATTCTTTGGGCCGTCCATGACGAAAAAAAGCATGGTAGAAGCGAGGGCGAGGAAAATATCGGGGAGTTCCCGATTACGGTGGGTGGTCGGGGGCCGAGCGATGCGCGTTTCTCTCGCACACGTACGCGTGTGTGTGAGGCGTTGCGCTCTAACTGAACCCGAGCGAGGCGTTGGGTTCTAACTGAACCCGAGCGATTGCACTAGCTACGTTGCTGAACCCGAGCGATCGATCCCTTACTGTAACTGAACCCGAGTGGTTCCTTCGCTACTGCTGCTAACCGAATCCGACAATGCTGCCTCTTGATGAACAGTGAGCGTTGTTGGGGGTTTGGATGAACAGTTCCAGGTGGGGGGTTGGATGAACAGGACCCCTTGGTAGTAGAGGTCGTTGCCGCTGGATGAACATGACCCCGGTCGATCGAACCGGTTGGGGGGTGGATGAACAGGACCCCGTGGAGGGCTGGATGAACAGGACCCCGTGGAGGGCTGGATGAACAGGACCCCGTGGAGGGCTGGATGAACAGGACCCCGTGGAGGGCTGGTTGAACAGTAGCCGGTGGAGGGCTGGTTGAACAGTAGCCCATGGAGGGGTGGTTGAACAGGACCCCGTGGAGAGGGCTGGTT
>NC_057802.1:539758423-539780367 GCF_018294505.1 Triticum aestivum
GGTTTGGATGAACAGTTCCAGGTGGGGGGTTGGATGAACAGGACCCCTTGGTAGTAGAGGTCGTTGCCGCTGGATGAACATGACCCCGGTCGATCGAACCGGTTGGGGGGTGGATGAACAGGACCCCGTGGAGGGCTGGATGAACAGGACCCCGTGGAGGGCTGGATGAACAGGACCCCGTGGAGGGCTGGTTGAACAGTAGCCGGTGGAGGGCTGGTTGAACAGTAGCCCATGGAGGGGTGGTTGAACAGGACCCCGTGGAGAGGGCTGGTTGAACAGTAGCCGGTGGAGGAGCGGTGGAAGCTGGGTGAATAGGAGCCCGTGGATGAATAGTCGTAGGTGGAGGCTGGAGGAGGTTGACGATGGATGAAAAGTAGCCCGTGGAGGCTGGAGGAGGTCGATGGTGGAGATGAACAGTATCCCATGGAGTCCCGTTTTGCGGTACGCCACACTCCTCCCAATGAACAGGACCCCCGTTTTGACCATAGCGCTCCAACACAAGTCCGTTTCCTCCGTTTTGCAGTACGCCACACCCCTCCCGATCACCAGGACCCCCGTTTCGACCGTAGGAGGTCCAAGAGAAGTCCGTTTCCTCCGTTTTGCGGTACGCCAGACCCCTCCCGATGAACAGGATCCCGTTTCGACCGTGGCCGGTTGAACACAAGGCCGTTTCCTCCGTTCTGCGGTACGCCAGGCCTCGTTTCGATCGGTTGTTCCGTCCAAGCCGGTTGGCTCCCGATGAACACGACGTATTCCGTTGCCTCACGATGAACACGACGCATTCCGTTTCCTCCCCATGAACACGACGATGACGCAGTTTCTCCGTTCCGACCCATCCATGTACACGAGCCCTGGCCGTATGTATGCGCGAGTAGGCGTTTGAGACCCCGCCCGTATGTGCGTACGTGGCCGTATTTAGTTTCTTGCACCCTGGCCGCTGTACGTACGTGTACATGCTACGTGCGTGCCTCTACTACGACACGTGCCCTTCCTTACACGGCCACGGTTCATCGCTACAGCCTGCAGACAGACCGATCGACCAGTATGTACGTACACGTTCTCGACCAGAATGACAACGCTACGTACGCTTCGACCAGGTGGGTCCCAACTATCAGGCACTTCCTTGCGTGCGAAGATGTAGCTGGTGGGTCCCAGCAGTCAGGGGGGAATGTTTTTTTCGTGAAATACGGTGGCCCGTCCGGTGGGTCCCTGCTGTCAGGTGGAGGAATCATTATTTTCCACGTAATAAGGATGCACTTCCTTGCGGCGGCCGTGGACCCAGCTGTCAGCCTCTCCACGTACAGTACTCTTCCGATGGAAGTCGTTCCTTGACCACATTAACCACGCGGTGGACGACGGCGAGGCCTAGGAAGGGGATGACGCAGAGCCGTGGAAGACGCGGCAGTGGATGCCCACGCGGAGAGGAGTACGAGGGTTCACTGGTTCGGCTGCAGTGTGAGGCTGCCGTCGCCGCAGGGCCTGCCCAGCGGTGGGATTAGTAGGGGGCGGTGAGGCCTCCGCGGTAGCACAGCCGGCCACGGGAGGCAGGAGCATGCGGCACGACCGGCGCTGCTTTGGGCGGCTGGAGCAGGAAGACCAGAGGTTGAATAAGCACTACGGCCGTTGGATGGACATCGTACGGTCACTGGAGCTATAATCGCTCATATTGACTAAGTTGACAAAGCCCTCCGTCCGCGTCAACTTAGTAGGCCCACAAGTCAGCCTCCCATATGGTGGGTCCCAGCTAGCAGGTGGAGTATTCATTTTTTTGTGCGTAATAAGGAAGCACTTCCTTGCGTGCGAAGATATAGCTGGTGGGTCCGAGTTGTCAGCGGCGGGAACATTTTTTTCACGAAATACAGAGGCCCTTTCGGTGGGTCCCAGATGTCAGGTGGAGGAATCATTATTTTGCACGTAATAAGGAGGCATTTCCTTATGTGCGGTTGTGGACTCAGCTGTCAGCCTCTCCACGTAAAGTCCACTTCCGATGGATGTCGTTCGTTGAACACGCCACGCCGAGAGCACCAGGGCGGTGGACGATGGCAAGGCCTACGAAGGGAGTGACACGGAGCCGGGGAAGACACGGCAGTGGCTCCCCACGCGGTGGGGAGTACGAGGGTTGACTGGTTCGGCTGCCGCCGCCGGAAAATAACAGGAGGTGTGGCTGAGTAGAGGGATAGCCAGGCCAAGGATGCGAGTATGGTGGGGCCGTGAGGCCTGCCCGGCAGCACAGCTGGCCACGGGAGGCGGGAGCAAGTGGTTCCGCCGGCACTGGTTTGGGCGGCTGGAGTGGGAAGATCAGAGACTGAAGAAGCACGATTGTCGCTAGATTGACATCTAACGGTCTGACGCTGGTAGAGTCGATTGTTGACTAAGTTTCTTTTTTTGGCAAAACCTTGTGTACGCATGAACTTAGTAGGCCCACAAGTCAGCATCCAAATATGTGGCAGACAACATAGAGCCCATTTGCTATTTTTTTAATAATTTGCAGCCCATTTGCTAATTCTTAAGTAATTTATCACAGCCCATTTTCTGCCCAGGACCACGGTAAAAAAGTTCAACCTTATTTTGCATATTTCGGTGGAGTCCGAACTGTTGTAATCCTGAAATGATAAACATTTTTTAAGAACTTATTGATTTTCCAAAAAATTGTTTTGTTTTTGTAAGCAAACAAGACGCGGGACAATTGAGTTGGTTTAAGGGAAAACCAGTGGTAAAAAAATCAGCGCTGGGAGGGAAAACAACAACAAAAATAAGGATGTAAATATGAAAAGGGAACTTTATGTATTTTCAATATAATGATACGTGTATATGAACTAGTAAAACTATAGGTAGAGATTAGAAAACGGATGTAGGACATGACGTTTCAAGAGGAAAATAGAACTAGGCTGTGTGTTTGATTTAGTAAAAAAATTGCCTGCGGATGTTGTAAGACAAAATATAACTAACGCTGGTGGGCCAGAGGCCAGTAGATACCTGCTGGATATTTGTGCTCTGTTGTCGTCATGGGATGGGCCTGTTAAAACAAAACCAAGCCTGGGCAGTCTACAGCCCAGTTGAAACTTTTTTGACCTAAAAAACAATATACCTGCTCAATAAACGAGAGAATTCTGCAAGTACAGACTGATAACTGGGATGTAGCAGGTATATTGATTTTTAATCATGATAATAAGTGCATGCACTTGTTTCGAAAAATTTGGAGAACTGGGAATTCGAACGGCAGGTGCTTATGCTACCCATCAAATAAAAATCAAGTGCCTGAAAGTTCGTTTCGAAACAAATGATTGAGCTTTATATCCACGTTGATCCTCGGCAAGATGGTTGGAAGCAAATGCCAAGTTCACACCGAAAGATCGTTAACAACAATACCAACTTGCGGACGACAAGGTAGTACAAGTACCAATACCAAACTAACTTATAATCTTTTTAGTCCTGGCCCTAGTGTTCGTCTGGTACAAAATCTTGCAGAGGACCAACTCCCGCTCCTTCTCTTGCTCCAGGTCCCCGAGGTGGTACAGGTGCATCACCCAGTTGGTCCTCTGCTGGTCGAAGTTCTTGTTGGTGTGCAGCACCAGAAGCTTTTTGCTGCCCGTCTGCCGGCCGTTGACCATCACTGGCAAGGTATTGCCGGTCTTGTGCCACAGCGCGTGCATGCCGCACTCCGACTGTATCTTGCGACGCGTCCACGTGCCCCTTTTGAACGCCCTGGAATTGCGCTGGAAGAAATGCTTGCTTAGGCCACTCAGTGTGATGCCTGCAGTATTGTCGAATACAGGTTTTAGTGTACGTAGTTGGCATTTTCATAACATCTTTGGCATGTTGCAGTCACTTGTTTCACTTTTTATTAACTGTCAAATTGTAATTGCTTCACTAGGTCTGCGTCTAAAAAGAAAAATAGAGCTATAAACAAAGGAATATGTTTGTGCAAGTAGACGGCCGATCGGTGTCTTACCTGGAAGTTTCTCAGGATGGGTGTAGCATATGCCTTGCTCGCTGTCGATGGTTGGTATGAACAAATCAATGAGAGGGTGAGATCTCGCACTCTCAGCACTCACTTTGGCCTCAAGGTGCTCAATCAGCTCCTGATCCATGGGATCGAACTTGACGCCAACCGGCAGCACCGGCCAATCCTTCTTGGAGTTGCATCGGTTAATTCCAGTTATATGGTACTCAATGTATGATCAATCGACTGTTTTAAGTGAATGATGAAAGATTTCGACAGATAAGTGGCAGTACTCCAAATCTGAAGTCCACAATACGCGAACATGCCGCTGGGATTCTTGTGTCACCTCACGCGCAGCGTGTTGCCACGTCTATTCAATGTAAGGACATGATGAATAATTTGACCGACGTATACTATTACTGCTACTGTACTACTTACTAGTCGTATTTAGTGTCACATTTTAACCATAGGTTTAACTAACAAAATGTCAATGCATGTCACCGAAAATTATTCCATTGGAAACTATGTTCAAATACGAATAAAACGATATCATTTTTTGTGACATGCATTAACATTTAGTTTGTGAAATTTATGGTCAAAATTTGACACAAATTACGAAGGGGACCAATAAACCAGGAGGGAGGTAGTAGTACGAGTAGCACAATATATGGTATAGAGGACTAGTACAAATTTAGAAATGGAGTAAGAAGTTACAAGGCCGTGCGACATATATATATATATATATATATATAGGGTGGGTCTATTATGATAACACCCTTAAGAGGCTTATTCTGCTAACACCGGGCCTTATTCTGCTAACACTTCGATCGTGAAAATTCATCAGTACGAATCCACCCCGAGCTGCACCAAACAAAATAAAACTCCGAGAGTCCCAACCCACCACCGCACGACCACAACCCATCCCCACCAACCCCGATCCGCTCCACCTTCCTCCTCCTGCCCCCGAGCCGCCCCACACCACCAACCACCGCCGGAGCCCCACCCCACCTCGCGCCACCGGAGCCACGCCATACCACGCGCCGCCCCGCCGCGTCTCACCTCCCAACGCACCGCCGTTCCAGCCGTCGACCCACCCCACTGCTGGCCTGGGCTCACGCCGCCACGAGCAGCCATCTACAGCGCCACCGCCGCCGCACCCTCCCTCCGCAGCCGTGGCCACCAGGAGTCCCTGATCCGTCCGTTGCGGGGACCCAATCGGTGACAAGGGCTTTGCCCACGCCGGATCCGGCCATGTACGCAGCCACGGGCACCACCAGCGGCCTCCCACTTCCCACCCAACCCCCTCCACCTTCTACGCCGGTGCGCCGCTGCTGCCACCACCTCCCTTCTACTCCACCTACACAGCATCCCACCTCCGCTGCGTACTTCTTCTTCCCACCACCGCCCTCACCCTCTCCCTCCTCTTCGACCTCTGGGATTTGGCAAGGCCGCCGGCGTGCTGACGAGCACCAGATCCAGCTCCCCTCCTTGTCCCTCCACTACTCCCCTTCCTCCTCCCCACCTCTGTGGACTTTGATGGGTTGCCGCCGTTGTGCTTTGCTTGAAGACCCGGTGTGGTGCAGTGCGGTGCACGCGTTCGTGCAGCCCGCTGTCGAGGCTGTGCAGTTCGCCGGTGACTCTGCTTCTCCCCAGTACTTCCTCCCGTCCATGGCTTGTGTGGCTGCAGTCCCCACCGTGGGCCTCCGTAGCACGTTGCCGACACTGGGTGAAGGCCATCGGCTCGCGTGGTTGCAGTCCACTCCCCGCGTCGACGGCGACGGTGGTGACACGGGCAATGCAGCTCGCACTCCCGTGGTTTGCAGTCCCAAGTGAACCCCTCGTGGCATCGTATTAGTACGCTTGCGGCGCTGCCAATGCCCACGCACAGGACAGGGTCGTCACTGGAGCAGTCCACACGGTGGGGGCACGCGGCCAGCGCTGACTCCACACGCTGTACGCTTGGTTACCATGAAGAAGCATAGAAGTTCCCAGCAGCAAATACACAATCCAAAGCCTGTACGCGTTGCACCACCCCCTCAATGGGTCACACCTCAAATGCACCAACAGCATTACCAACCTGCTCCAGACCAAAAATGGATGACACCCAAAACAGACGGAGACTTCCAATATGCTGGGTCACAGCCCTATCCGCACAAGTTTGCGCCTCCACCTAATTGGGTGACGCCGGAAATCCCCCGCGGATTCTTTGTATCCACCAGTAGACTCCTAAGCACGCTGATGGAGGAGGGGGTTAGCTCAAGTCCTGCGTGTAACTCTGGAGGTTATCCTGGTGTGCCTCATCAATGCCAAAGCGAAGCAACTAAACGGATCCCAGGACAAATCCAACAGCAACACACACACGGAGGAGAGTGCTCTGCACACTACCACCATTGGATCCTGCTACTGCTGCTACAAGTCAGAATTGTACGGGGCATAAGGTAGATGGATTGCTTCACAAAACAAAAGAGCAAACCAAGACCAGGATCGCAATACCTCCACAACCACCTCAAGCAAAAAGGACACAAACAAGAGAGAGGCCATCTTCAGCCCTCCTTCCTCCTCGTGATCCACTGCTGCATCCTGCTATGATTACTCCGCCATGCCCCATCCCAGAGGGACAGCAGCCGACACCGGCGGAGTTGCGATCATACACGCACGTAAGTGAAACAAAAAATATTTATATACACATCTTGTATTATCTGCAAATTTTCTGCTCCCTCCAGGATAACAAGTTCATAAACTGCATTTTAACGTGTTGTTTGGATTATTTTTTCTTTTTCTGCAGACGCCGGATCTACCGGATTATCTAATACCAAGACTAAAGATGCGATTCAAAGATGTAGAGAAAGCAAGGGAATTTTATAACAGATACGCTGGTTTTGGAATCAGGAAGACGGGGGGGGGGGAGGGATACACACATCTTCTGTTTCAGAGGCCAACAGGAAGCGAAACAAAACATCGCAGAGGACGGGCTGCAATGCAAGAATGAGGGTGAAGGTGCAGGAGGATGACACATGCGTGGCAGTGGACATTGAGTACAATCATAATCACAAACTCATGCAAACTGATGACATGCTGGTATTTTTGCACCCACACAAGAATTATGACCCCACTATTTTGGAGTACGTAAATCTCCTGTAGTACCATGATGTCAAGCACACAACAATCATGTCCATGCTATCTGAAAATGAAGATGGAAGCTACTTCCTAAGCATGACCGAACGAGACCTACTAAACCAGTAAGTATTCAAACACCCACATACTGCAATGTAAAATAGCATCCTAGCTCACAACCCTTTGCTAGAAAAAAAATAACAAATGCATGTTTGCATGTGATTAGCAGGAAAGCCATGAATGCAAGGAAAGATGATTTGGATGATGTATTGAAACTTGTTTCATTCTTCAAAGACATGAAGGCAATAAATGATGAGTTTTTCTATGACATCCAAGTGGACAAGGACAAGTCAATTAAAAACATTTTCTGGTCCAATGCAAGCTGCCGAGGAGCCTATCAAGACTTTGGCGATTGCATAACATTCGACACAACTTACAAGACCAACAGATTTCATATGCCTCTAGGAGTGTTTGTTGGAACAAACCATCACTTGCAGTCAACGATATTTGCTGTTGCCCTGATAAGAGACGAAGATGCAAAGTCATTCAAGTGGCTATTCGATACATTTGTACGGTGCATGAACAACAAGCACCCAACTTGCATTCTAACAGGTGAGTTCAAAAAAAAATCTTCAAGTTTCATCATCTTTTCAGTCTATGGGTCTGTGTTGGGTACATTGGTTTTATCTAAAAAAATATAAAGAATGCAGTTCAACGACTGTTAGCACAGAAGTCCAACTAGCAGTACAAGAAAGCAAAATTATGTGTCACATGTTTAGAAAAAAATTAGTTATGAATGTGAAGTTCAAATACATGAATCATAGAAGTTCAAGGACAAAGCTGTAAGATAAATATATGTAGCATGTTCAGAAAAATATAGTTATTTATGTGAAGTTCAAGCACTGCTACCACAGAAGTTCAACAACAATGTTTTAAGAAAATTTTTGAGTGTGACACTACTAGTTTGTCCTACTACTAACTGTGAAGTTCAAGCACTGGTACCACAGAAGTTCAGCAGCACTGCTGTAAAGAAAAAATACATGTGACATTCTTAGATACCATACTGCTAGATGTGAAGTTCAAGTACTTGTACAACATAAGTTCACCCTCAGTACAAAAAAGAATCAAGTTTCATTTTTTTAATTCATGCAGACCAATGCCCATCGATGGCAAAAGCTATACCACAATCATTTCCAAACACCGTCCACAAGCTATGCCGTTGGCACATCATGAAGAAGTACAGAGAATACCTTGCGTTGCTGTACAAAAAGTATAAAACATTAAAAGAGGAGTTCACAGCTATATTAAACTGGCCGCTTATGCCAACGGAGTTTGAAGATGCCTGGGTTGAACTTGTGCACAAGTACAACCTGGAGAACGACCAGATGATGATGCAACTCTGGAGTGATAGGAAGATGTGGATTTCAACATATTACAAGAACTTTTTCTGTGCTAGAATGACCTCCACACAACGAAGCGAGAGCATGAACCACGTGCTAAAGAAAGGGTTTGTCAAGGGGACCCAGAACCTACACAAGTTTGCTAGGCGGGTCAATGCTTGCATACAAACTCGGATGCAGAAGGAGAACGAGCAAACAATGACCAACATGGTATGATGACAAGTACAAAACACCCCCATCATGTTCTGTTTACCTTCAACATGTGCACTTTGAATTTTAAAAAATGAAACCCATGACTCTGCTTCGACTAATATCTCACTTTTTGACATGTGCAGACCAATCCTGTGACAAAAACAACTTACGGCTACGAGGAAGACATGTCTATCAAGTACACGAGAGCCGTGTACACCAAGATGAGGATTAGGATGAGAAAGGCCACGCTATTTCGCGCAAAGCGTACAGCAGAGCCCACTAAGTACCTTGTGTACTACCACAACAAGCCTGGCCATGATGATGAAGAAAGATTTTCCTGGTCAAAGCATGAATTCCAGGTTGTAGCTGACCCAGAGAATGAAATATACGAGTGTGAATGCAAGCTCTGGACACACACAAGTGAGCGAAAAAACAAACTCATTAAAAAGCTAGACTAGTAGTATCATATCAAAATTTATGAAACTCATTGCTGGCTCACAAACTATGTATTCTGCATTCATCACAAAATGCAGGCCTGTTCTGCCTTCACATCATGAACATACTGGACTACCTCAAGCCTGACAAATTTCCAAACAAGTATATCCTCAAATGGTACACAAAGACTACAAAATCACAACCAACCTTTGATACAAGGGACTACAACACAACCGCATCGGATGGCAGCTCAAGGCTATCAAAGCAAGCAGACATCTTGCTGCAGCTGAATTTGATGGTTAACAAGAAAGCGATGAGATGTGACCAGCAATATGACAGAGCCTACTATGTTCTCAAGAGGCTCGTGGAAGAGCTTGATGCAATACATTCAGCAAATCAAGCGGATGCTGACGAAAGGATGGCTGAAGAGGACGCTGAAATTGAAGATGACCTTCATTATTATGCAGCTGAAATGCTCAACGCCACCGCTGAAGCCAACCAATGCAAGCAGGGTGATGGCCAATCAATGGAGCAGCGACAGCAAGAGACGGTGAAACTGCTGCTGTATTCTGAAACAAAGGGTAGGAAGAAAATTACTGCAGCAAAGAATAGTGACAAGAGAGCTCAAATAAAGGCACCACATGCAGGAAGAGTCGTCGTGCTCGATGAGAACGGAGTGCCACTTGGACACAGGAAATGTAGTGTGTGCAACCAGGTTGCGGGACACAACAAGCTGACCTGTCCAACACTCTTGGAAAGAAACAATGCTGAGGAGGTCAAGCAACCCAAATCTCAAAAACAGCAGCCCAAAGTTATGGAACAAAAGAAGGGACCACACCCAAAGAAAGCAAGCAGTAGACTTTGTAGCATATGCAAGGAGTATGAACCACATAATGCAAGAACATGCCCAAAGCGCGCAGATGCTGAAAAGACAAGCAAAAAGACAGAGAAGAAACATAAAGCAAAACCTAGAGCCATCAACAAGAAAGTGGTGGAAGATGAAGAGGAAGACGAAGATGAAGACACTGTCGAAGAAGAGGAAGACGAAGAGGAAGAGGACGACGACGATGAAGAGGAAGAGGACGATGAAGAGGAAGAGGTACATGTCAAGCAAAAAACCTCTACCACCAAAGCCTAGGAGGAGCGCAAGGCTGATGAACAGTTAGAATAGGTCAATTAACACAATGCAAACTTATGTCATGTCAATGTGCAAAATATTATGTCATCCCCTGGTAATATACACTGTGAAGTTCAAGTAATATTACTGCAGAAGTCCTGATGTGTTATGAGAGGAAGTGATGTGCTGGTGATGTATTGCATGAAAGAGAAAGCAGTAATAAATTGAAAAATATACACTGTGAAGTTCAAGTAATATTACTGCAGAAGTCCTGGTATGTTATGAGAGGAAGTGATGTGCTGGTGATGTATTGCATGAAAGTGCAAGCAAGAACAAAAATGAAAAATATATATTGTGAAGTTCAAGTAAGCTTACTGCAGAAGTCCTGGTATATTATGAGATGAAGTGCTGTGCTGGTCATGTATTCCATGCAGAGTGCAAGCAAGAACAAAAATGAAAAACATATATTGTGAAGTTCAAGTAAGCTTACTGCAGAAGTCCTGGTATATTATGAGATCAAGTGCTGTGCTGGTCATGTATTCCATGCAGAGTGCAAGCAAGAACAAAAATGAAAAACATACATTGTGAAGTTCAAGTAAGATTACAGTGGAAGTTCTGGTATATTATGGCAGAAGGTGCTCGTGTTGTATTCCATAAAAGAGCAACCAGCAAATAATCATACAGTTTTGAAGTTCAGGTCAGCTTACAGAAGAAGTTCTGGTATATAAAATCGATGTAGGAAAAAAATATGCTTAAAAAAATAAAGTTTCACCGCATAAACTAAGGTTAGCAAGCCTAAGACAACGCGTTCAAATGTGAAGTTCTGCTTGGATACGTGCAGAAGTTCATGTACAATGCCGACAAAAGATAAAGAAATGTCAACAATATTTCTGCACAAAGTTACAGCTGAAATACATTCGCACTTGAAAAAACACAAAAAAAACAAATATAGATTCTATGCAAAAGCATACATATTGGTTGGGTTGAAAATTACCAATACATTACAGAACACAGAATATCCTCTCTATCTGAAACCAGCAGCCCAGCCACATCTCAAAGCAGAAGTTCAAGTCTACGGTCATATGTTGGGGCCCAAAAATAAACAACACATAAAAAATCAAGCAGGTCAACCATAACCGAGGGAGAAGTTTAGGTACATCTGTTGGGGCAAAAACATTCAACACATGGATACTGAAAAACGACGCAGTACATTGAAATTCACAAAGCCAAATCATTCTTCACACCAAATACATTTGTCCACAATATCATAAGTAATAGAGCTGCACCTATAGATACACAAATCACTAAAACATTCTTACAACCAAATCTTTACGGAATTGTTCCAATCATTATCAAACCTAAAAATCTGTACGAAATCAAATCTACAATGAAACTAATGCTTCGAATTCACGGGCCAAAGGACTGGATCTCTTTAGGGAGCTCTGAACGCATGACTTCATTCTTCACGCTAAACATCAGAGTGTGCATGAACTCAGCCTTCCAGTCATCTGCAGCAGCCTGCAAATAAAGAAAGTGAAACGATGGTTTAGTAACGGATATCTAAAACCACAGCAGGAGCGTCTCAGCAAAAACACACAAGAAAAACTAAAGGATGATGAGACAAGAACAAAGACAGAACATACTTCCACATCACTAAAATCTTCAACAATCTCATCGCCATCATATGAAGAGGAGAACTTCACGGCAAAGAAACAACAATCATTACTCTTCTGCTTCGGAACATCGATAAAGGTCGGCCTCTTTGCAATAGTCACCCAGTTAGGCTGCTTGCTCGCTTTGTGCGCAGCCTTGCCGTACACCTCCTCGAGCAACCCATCAAATCTCTTGATCTGCCAGAAATAACAAAATAAGATGAAGTCAAAAACATGTTAACCAAAATAGTTAAGTTCAGGTACATAAAAAGCTACACTTGCATAAGATCCAGCTAAACAAAATGGCAGAAGTTCAACTTCCAAATCATAGTCAGTTCAAAAACTTTGTGTCAACACAAGGCATAATAAACTTCGTGTCAAACAAGAGAATGTGAAAGGAGGTTCAGGCTAAGAAACACTCACGATATTTTGGCAGTCCCCGTGGAAACTCGTTCGCGACGTTTCCATATTAGCGTAAGAAAGTGAATCAAGGATGTCAATGCTCCCACGATATCTATTCACCACATACACACTGTAGTGCGCCATTGTGCCAATTGGCTTGAATAGTATCAGGAAAACCTGCCAAAGAATGAAAGGACCGGTGAACACAAACTATAAAGCATATGTACTGAAGTACCGGCATGAACAAAAACTTCTTGAAAAACTCAGCAAAAGGATGCACATGAAATTAAAAAAAGCAAGTGTTATGAAAAACTAACCAGCTTTGCGTTAAGAAGGTCTTCTTCCTTGCGAACAAACATTGGGAGGAGTTTAACAGATTTTTTTACATCAAACTTTGGAACTGTTGCACCGAAAAAATCATACTCCACGCAGTACTGTGCATTCACAAAAACACAATTAAAACACCTCCCAAATGCCACTACACCAAAACTAGAGCAAAAAAGGGAGATAGGGGTGCAAAAGAACTAAAACTTGTATGAAGTAGGGACTAAGTACAACCCTGTCAGCACAAGAGAATATCTCAGAGGTCTCCGGCTTATCCTTCCACAAATTTATGTGATAATCCATTATGTCTCCTTCCATCTGCTGCCCTTCACCGAAAAGGGTATAAAGGACATGTCCTGTGAGGTTAATCACATTCCCAGGGATGGTAAACATGCAGTAGCTTGTGCTGCAGATTTAAAAGGATGGGAAAAAATATTAGAAGTTCAGATACAACAACAAACAGAAGTTCAGACACTATAAATCAAAAGGCAAGAGGAGACATAAAACAGAAGTTCAGATACTACAACAACGACAGTTCATACAGTACAACAACAGAAGTTCAGACACTATAACTCCAAGGCAAGGCAGAAATGAACAGAAGCCCACATACTACAACAACAGAAGTTTCAGACACAGAGTAGCATCTCTGGCAGCAACAAAGTTAAGAAGAAGAAAACTCACTCAGAATACTTCTCCAGACCGTCTTTACTTAGCACATACTGTTTCAACTTCCGGGCCTCGGATAGATGAGGGTAACTGTATTTTTTCAAGGGAGCGACAGGAGAACGCCACTTCAAAGGCAATCTTGATGCTCTCTTGGCGGAAGTTATGTTCCCAGACTCAACTGCCGGTTTCCTCCCAGTGATGACATCATTCTTCCCACCTCTACCAGCAACAGTACCAGCAGCACATTTAATATTCTTCGGGTAAGCAATCTTCTCAAAATCATCATCGAACGAAATCACTTCTGCTTCGGCTGCTTCGACTGCATCAGCCTTCCTGTAGCAAGGGGTTTTTGGAGTACCACGAATACCACCAGCCTGCTTCCCCAACTTGGAAGGAATAAGGGTCCGAGGTCTATCATCTTCTATCGGAGCTGTACTCATCGATTCCTCCCTAGGCTGGTATTCCTGTAACCCGAGGAATGAGTAGTGGTAATCGGTCAAGTCCAACGGATCCACTGTCAAAGAAAAAAGGAAGAGAAAACATCACCATTAGAGACAACTGAAGTTCAGGAACAACACAATGAGCAGTCCAACTAATAAAGATGACATGGTTACTACTCAAGCTGACCTAAAAAAATTAGTTGCAGTAAAAAACTAAATGAAGTTCAGGCACAACCAAAGGCACAGTTCAAGATAAACCGATGAACTGGAAATCATTCAACTACAGCTAACAAAACCATAGAAAGGCATCATCTCTGAAGTTCAATTAGAAAGAAAATGCTCATGTCCAAGTAAGCAATGGAAGGACAGAAATTACTGAAACAAAACACACAAGCAAAATTAAAAAGATAGAAATGAAGTTCATGTACAAAGAAAATGCTCCTCTCCTTCCGAAACCAGCAGCCCAGCTAGATCTCAAGCAGAAGTCCAAGTTCAGAGAAAAGTATGAAGTTCAGGTAGAATAAAAGATGCAGTGCAGGTAAGCAGTCCAAGTTCCAAATACTTACATGTGTAGTAGCCAAACAGAGCTTGGAAGTCTGTCTCAAACAGGTTAGAAGAAGCGATTGAGTACAGCCACGTCTTCCTGATATCCGCGATATTCTCATGAGAATAATTTGCAAGAACCCCGTCATGATACGAATTAACATTCGTAAGCATGAAGAATCCGCAGTCGATACTGCTATCAAACGCAGTAAAAGAATAGTGTTAGAACAGAAAAAGAAAGCCAACGAATTAAACACGTCGCAGCTTAAGTACAACTATAGTTAAACAGATGTGATAAAGAGAAAAAGTGAAAGTCATACTTGTTTTGCTGCTGGGGGACATCAATCCAATCCAGAGGGAAATGGTCGATGTTAAGAGGACTGAAGGGTGTCTCCCTGTCGTTGCTGGCATCCTTCCAAAGCCTCTTGATGTTGTCGGTCATCCGCCGAAACAGGCATAGCGCACATTCATCTCCTGGTCCATAATAGGAGTCGAGAAGCTGGAACCTTGAATTCTTCAGGTCAAGAAATATTGAAACCCAATGACCAACACCACCCATGGAAGCAGGAATCTCAGGCGGGTCAAAAGTGGGGAAAACAACCTGAAGCATCATAAACACACGAATCATTAAAAACTGAGAATTAATCTCAAACGGTACAAAGAAAAATAAAACAAATATTAACACAGTGGATCGCACTGCAAAACTAATACAGAGGCAAAGAACAAGATATTGCATACCGAATCATGTGCATCCATGCTATCTGGACCACTCGCCATGAAGTACTTCCTCACATGGGAATCAAATTGACCTCTGAAAATCTTGTCCTAAAATAATGCAGACAACACCAACATATGAAAAAAATACAAAAATGAGACAAACAAGTATTAACTAAAATGGTAAGGAACAAAACAGAAAAGAAAATCACTGTATGGTTGAATTACACAAACCCAATACGGCAGGATGAGTTTATCCGATCCCTGGTACTTTGCACGTAGACAGTAGAGTGCACACTCAGCCACATTAGATCGAAACATTCCACGACGACCAAAAGATATTGCAACTTCTTCGACAGAAGCTCCACACTCCTTGTTTTGGAACATAATCATTGATCTAAAACAAGCGAATAGAAAGTAAAACAAGTTAAGAAGCAGGAACTCAGGAAGTTCATAACACATGTTAGCACAGAAGTTCAACTATATCACAACAGGCAGTACAGTACAAAAGTGGCCAGAAGTTCAGCAACAGAGAAGTAAAATAAGAAGTTCAGGTACATAGAGTTGAGAAGTTCAGGTATGAAACCACATGCAGTTCACAGGGGGTACATGGATGATGTAAATATTGAGCAGCTGCACTCACCTCTTGGAACGATCATTCCTAAGCCTAGTTACACTGTAATAAAAGTCATCAACCTTATTTCGGATGACAGCAAGGTCGCTATCTGCTCACCAAAAAGAAATAACAATTAAGAGCAACACTCAAGCAGATAGATTCACGACAGTTTCAATTAAGACCAACATTCAAGCACAAACATTCAAAACATAAGCACATCGCAGCTGCTACATCAGAAAAGATAAAACCACAGCATCATAGACATCACAACCCATGCATTAAAAACCTCCACCCACATACAAAACAGGTTCACTTAACATTCTTTACAACCCACACGACAAACAACAAAACCAGAAGTTCAACTTAGACCACATAGGCAGTTCACAAGGGATATCATGGACTAAACCAAACAACAAAAAGGGAAGGGGATGGGGAAAGAAGAGAGAAGCATGCTCCTCTCTTCATGGATCCTTGCCTAGACCAGTGGCAGCACTGGAATGATCAACCTCCTCTCCATAGCTATCGCTTTCGGTATCTTCATCGTCCTCTCCAGTAGACGTTGCAGCGTCGTCGGGAAGGACACCAGCAGCAGCTGGAGCAACTGGAGAATCTGAAACAAGAAAAACTTTTGGTTGTGCCTGTACAACATCAACATCAACTGATGGCTCTGCTGCACGAGACTTCTCCGGGCTTGCAGCAGCACTACCACCAGTTTCAACAGCAGACTCAACAGGATCTTTCTCCAAAATGATGTCTCCAGTTGTCTTGCCCTGCTCAGCATCAGAAACCTCAGCGCCAATGGACGACTGAGGTTCAGTCAGGTCCACCCCGTCGGAGCAGCCGGTGCCTGAGACAGACATGTCTGCAACCTTCTCTGGAGGAACACTAACATCATCATTCTGCTGCTGCAAAAAGAAACAGAAAGTCATTACAAAGGGCTGACTGAACCTCATGCACAGGGGCAGCAAGTCCGTCTCAGGGGCAAACAGACAAATGGACAAGAAAAATGGTACCTTATTTTCACTGCCATGAACCTCATCAACTATTACGCCACTAGCGGGAGCAGGTTCATGCACAGGGGTAGCCTCATGCACAAGAGCAGCTTCATGCGCAGGTAAAACATCCTCCTCAACCTTAGCATCATCATCAACAGCCTACAAAAAAAATCATGTAGAAAACAAATACCTAATCAGCAGAAGTTCAGATTGCATAATCAGAGAAGGTCAGCTATCACAACTGACACATAATGGAAGTCCAAATACAGTAAACATAGCAGGTCAGATATCAAACTACTCTAAGATACAAAAGGGAACAAAAAAGGGCCAGTCATGGAAGTTCAGGTGCTGTAGCACTTGAAGTTCAGGTTCTATAAACAGAGAAGGTCACCTAGGAAACACTAGTACTAAAAAGAAAAGGTTACGACACATGAAATCAATAAGGGTCACCTATGACTACAAATAGTAATAACTGAAAGCTAACATTGAACATTAGTGCAAAGAAATATCAAAAGCCAACATAAACAAACCTCTTTGGTATGCTCCACGTGGCCTCCTTCACGACCCAAACGAACAGAATCCTGCCTCTGAATCTGTTTCACAACAACACTTGCCTCATCTTCAAAAGGCTTGCAACGAGCATCCTGCATTTCCTTGAACAGCCCAACGCTAGTCCGGAGGTGGGAAGTGCTCTGACGAAGCTCTTCAAGAAATCTAGCTTCAATAGATAAGGCTTCCTTCGAAGACTCAGCATCAAAACTGTGTCCGGGAGGAAGAATCCCATCAACGCGACTAAGACGCTCAGCAGTTGAAGGAACACGAGCCAACTCCCCACAAACAGTTTCAAGAAGACTATCGATCCTAACCAGAGAAACATTGGCAGCTTCAAACAAATTCTCGGAAGAAACGCCACCTGCAGCACTCACACGGGCAGAAGAACCTCCTGGATCTACAGGGGGCACCGGTATTAACATCCCGGGAGAATTCAAATCTTGGGGAAGTTCCACTCCCTAGGCCGGCAGAACGAGGCATAGTTAGAACATGACGTTCAATAACCCTAAAGAACACAACCTCAGCCTGTGTCTTCCACTGCATACAAAAACAAAAGTCAACGCATCAGAAAACAAATGAAGGAACATGGGAACAAAAAATATACAAGACAATACTAGAAGTTCAAGTTAAACTACACAGGAAAGAATAATGCATAGAAACACTCACAGGCAGTCTCCCAAACACCCAGTTGGCTGGGTCATCATCACCCTTCGTGACCAAGTCAATCGCAGCAAGCTCAAGAAGCTTGGCCTGATCCATGAAATTGACGCGAGGGGTCCTCAAGTCAATATTAGGCGTCTTGCCAATGATAAGGCAGTCCAGATACATAAGAAGCGGCGCGATGGCACAGCCTGTGACAACTTTTCCTCTGCTAGTACCTTGCTAATACCTAACAACAGCACTCCGAATATTGTCAACAACCAACTGGCAGTAGTCCATGTCTGCCATATCCTCAAACACAAGGTTCTCGGCCATTGCTACCTCCCTCGACACTCGTGTAGACGTTCCAGGGATAACCACCTTCATGAAAACAATAAGGTAAAACACCTGCAGAGCAAGATCATCCTTCGTCTCATCCTTCACAAGTTCAGCGAGGATATTCCGCAAATCCTTTGTCTTGATGTCGTCACTCCTAGCATACCCAAGCTTGCCCTTCAACCTCATAACAGCATCATCAAAACCATCATTCGAGGGCCTAGGGGGGGGGTACGATTACCTTGAGGGAACCCAAAGAGATGGTGAATAGCATCACTTGTAATACGTATAACCTTGTTCGCCTCACCCATGTCCAAAATCATGGTTGAAGGGTCAATCCTCGTGTAGATGTTGCCCATCAAAGGAAGATAAATGTTGGAATCAACCTTCAAGTCAAACACACAACCAAAACCAGCCTTGATAACCCTCGTCCTGTGCCTAGCTTGTAGCATTTTCGCACATGTCTTGACCTCTTCGAGTGAGTAGCGAACCGTCTTGTTAAAACGTTTCGCCTCACCTCCTCCTTGGCCACCTTCTTCGGGCGCTTTGCCTCCTCTCTTCCTCCTCTCAGGCCGCTCCACAAGCTGATACTGAAAAAATACATTGACAAGGAAAAAAGGCAGAACAATGAGACACACAAGCTTCACCATAATTCCACTAATGCCTACATACGCACTACATCTGAGAAGTCCAACTATGTTTACATAGGCAGTACAACCATGTATGACCAGAAGTAAAGATGCTTTCAAATTGTTGGAAATTTACAAAGCAGAAGTTCAACCATGTATACCAAGGCAGTAATCAAACATGTATCTCAGAAGTCCAACTATGTCTACATAGGCAGTACAACCATGTATGACCACAAGTTAACATGCTTTCAAAAATGTTGGAAATTTAAAAAGCAGAAGTTCAACCATGTACAGTAAGGCAGTAATCAAACATGTATACCAACAAGTTAAGCTAATTTCTTCATGTATATACCCAGAAGTCCAACTATGTACGCAAAGGCAGTAATACCATAAAAGCAAAGCACATCGGCTAATTTATTCGTCTATATGGAGCAGAAGGTCAGCTATGTACGCCAAGGCAGTGCTAAAAACAATAAAACTACAGCAATAGCGACAAATGCTCTAAAAAACAGTAAACATGAGACATTCATACCTGATTAGCGGTAGCATCATCATCGTCGTCGTCCTCATCATCAACATTGAAATCAGCATCATCCTTGTCATCTGGATTAACACGAGAACGCTTCTTCACACCCTTGTTGACCTTTGCAGGTGGAACCTTGCGCTTCACGCCGCATTTCTTCCCCTTACCACATGCACCAGCACCAAGCGGAGAAGGTGTAGGCGCGGCAGTGGCAAGCACACGAGGACTACGACGTGGCGTACCACCAAGGCCTAGCCCTTCAACTTCAACAACTTCTGCAGGCCTTGAAACACGTGGGCTCCTCCGAGGAGTAACTTCACCAACTACTAACTTCCTCGCAGCGGTCTTCTTGATTTTCTTCTTAACAGGGACAACCGTGCCATCACTGCCACACGACACGTCTTCCTCAACAGTGAGCTCAGCCCCATGAACAGATCCAGGAACATCAGAACCTTTCTCAAGGCGGGCCGCCCTCTTCTTTTCAAAATCTTCTTGCTTCTTCCTCTTACGTTGGTCCTCCAGGAGAAGCTGAAGAGGCACATCCTCGGGTTGCGTGACAGGTTCAGTGCCATCAACAGACTGCGACCGCGTCTCTGACATCTGAAGAGAGCACAAAGGATCCGGAACGGAATCACAACCTTTGACTGACGGAGCCCCCTCCTCAGCAGCAGCAGGGGTTTCTGATAAACCCAACTCAGATAAAACATCGTTGATGGTGTTCACAGCTTCCTCCTCTGTGGACACATCTGCAAAGAACACAAAAAATCGAAGCAAAAAATAAAAAAAAGTCAGGAACAAAAACAAAAACAACCGACATGAACAAGCTAAAAAACATGGCTCAAAAGTTTAAAATGAAAAGAAAAGGGGTTTCACATACTAGGTGAAGCAAGAGCTGCAGAAGCAAGATCCTCAAGGCTTGAAAAATTCTCAAGGCTCGAAGCAACCTCGGTAATCACAGTCAAAGGGATAATGTGTGATTTAGCCGCATCAGATATTGGAGCATCAGTATTAACCTCTGAAGCTCCATCTTGATCGCAGGCATTTTTTAAGAACTATTCAACTCATCACCAACTACAAAAAATGCAAGTAAAAAGGCAGCTGAGTTCTAATGCACAATCCTACACCAAAGGGACTTCAACTTTGACAACAATGTCCAATACCCAGAAGTTCAACAATACCTAACAAAGCAGTAAACACAACAAACAAACTAAAAATCTACAAACTAAATATAAAAACAATCTACACCAGAGGGGCTACTACATATAACATGAATGTCCAGAAGTTCAACGATATATAACAAAGCAGTAAAAGAAAATGTGCATAACAGAAGTTCAACCAAATTTCATTATAAACAAACAATAATTAAAACCAGAAGTTCAACTATGTGACCCAAGCAAGTAGCACATAAAAAAGATGTAGCATGACCACAAATAGTATTTCACAGGAAAACTAAATATCAATACCATCAACATGATAACAAAAAAAAACAAAGATATACACTACAAAATATGAAACATCTAGGAAGTCCAACAACACTTGGTGACATAGTTTCACCTGCAAGATCATCAACTACAAAGTAAGCAAACACTATTCTAACTCAAACGAATGGTAAAAAGCATACACATAACCTTTCCTAGAAGTTCACACTATTAAGAATGGCAGTCCAACATGAATACTAAGTGAAGATATGGGCAGACATATATAAGAATAATGCTATTTAAAAATACAAGATACAACTACATTAAGATACATGGAGAAGGTTTTGAAGCCATGACAACACAACCGCCTTGATGAATGCAACTCCAAACACTAGAACAACCTGCTAAAAACAGGGGATTGATTGTATATAGTTAGCAAGTACAAAATCATACAACAAAATACAAAAAGAAACTGAATCAAACCCTAGAATGAAACAACCAGAACATACCAACAAGTATAAAAAGATGAACAGTAGCACATCTATGCAAGCACAAACAAAAAAAAGAATCCATAAACTATCTAGCATGTGAGAGACACAATTTAGACTTCAAAATCAAAAACACTAAAACAAATTAGATACATCAGATCCAGCATCACACCACACCCTCTCTTACATGCATCTGAATGCTGAAATCAAGAAAGGGGATATGAAATCCACACAAGCTTGAAGGGACAAATAGCACACACAAGCATCACATAGAAAAATCTGACCACGGGGGAATGCAATCCACCCACCACACACACAAGAACCCTACCTAATCTACCACCAAACCATCAGAAGAAGGGGGTAGAGAGGCGGACGCGAGAGCACACAGGAGGTGGACTCGACAGATCTAGCGAAACTAGAAGCAAGCATTAGGGCGGGGCAGCACTTGTACCTCTCCAGACGACCCCCGCACACATGAATCCGCGGCGGTTCTTCAACTCCCCACGACGCCACGCACACCTTGCAACCGCGCAGGCAGTTGCCGCCCTCGCTTCGGAGCAGGAGAGAGCGGGCTGGGCGAGGGAGAGCGGGGTGTGGGGGAGAAATAGGAGCGGGGGCGTGCGCCGGTTACTCAACTCACGAGGGCAGGGGACAGGGGCAGAGAAATCGGGAGGAGTTGCAGGCGACGAAGGAAGCAGAGCGACGGAGAGGGGAGAGAGAGCGAGCGACAGGGGAAGAAGGGTTTTCTGACAGGTGGTGGCGAGGGAGATGGTCAATTAATGCCTCTCTGTCGTGGGACTTGCAAC
>NC_057802.1:539780776-539785639 GCF_018294505.1 Triticum aestivum
ATGAGATAAGATCACACAACATCACTGCTGATATCCTTAAAACCAAAAATAGATGGCAAATATACTACCAAAGGAAGAAAAATACATACATAAATATGCACCTAAAAAAACATGAGAAAGAAGTTCAAAAAATAAAGATCAGAAGTTCAAGTACTCTAATAAAAGAAGTAAAGAAATAAGAATAAATAAACCCAAAGAAACAAAAAGAAGAAGTTCAAGTACAAAAACAGATGAAGTTCATATCTAACTAAAACACGCACCCTAAACCCTAAAAAACCCTAAGATAGATAGTGGGGTCACGGATGTGACGGACTCGCCTCCGCATGCGACGACACGGCACGCCGCGTCGTCGCCTGCTCCGGCTCGTTCCTGTCTCGGCCTCGCAGGGGGAGGGGAGGGGGGTCGGACCCCCCCTCTCCCCTGCTCGGCCTCACGCTACCGCATTGCTGCGCGCTAGAATTTGACAGGACGCAATGCGGTTATTCTGTTTCCACCCCCACCGCACGCACCCCAAAACCCTAAAAAAACCCTTAGATTCAACCTCGACTATGTTACAACCTCGGATCGTTGGCAATGAACATTATGAAACTGCGCAAAGAGTTAAGGAAACTTTACAACGTTACAAAGAACTTCAGGACATTATCGCAATTCTTGGCTTGGATGAATTATCAGGGCCCTTCTCACCCCCTACGAGTCGTCCAACGGAAAACTTTTTCTGTTCCTATTAATCTCAAAAGCTTACAAACAAGCTTTAGCAGTATGTTTGCATGTCATGTTTTTGGCCAAACATCATATAAAGTCTAGTGAAGCGGCACGGTCTAATCATATAGATGACCATAGTGGTATGGTTCCATAGAAAACTACTGGAGGCCATTACCGTGCGACGACGCGGCACGCCGCGTCATCGCCTGTTCCGGCTCGTTCCTGTCTCGGCCTCGCAGGGGGAGGGGGGGTCCCGACCCCCCTGCTCGGCCTCGCGCTACCGCATTGCTGCACGCTAGGATTTGATAGAATGCAATGCGGTTATTCTGTTTCCACCCCCACCGCGCGCACCCTAAACCCTAAAAACCCTAAGATAGATAGTGGGGTCACGGATGTGACAGATTCGCCTCCGCATGCGACGACACGGCACGCCGCATCATCACCTGCTCCGGCTCGTTCCTGTCTCGGCCTCGCAGGGGGAGGGGAGGGGGGTCCCGACCCCCTCCCTCCTACTCGGCCTCGTGCTACCGCATTTGTCAATACGCGCAATGCCGATTTAAATGTCTACAAAATATTTAAATCCAAAAAATAACAACCTCAAATTAACATGTTAAAAAATGATTATCACACAGAAGTTCAGGATAGTTATTCACTGAAGAACAATAACTATTATAAGTACAAAAACATACTAGAAAAAATAAAAAAATACGCATATCCATCGCCCAATTACATGTCTGTTCATGGGACTAAGTCAAAAAAACCAAACCAATGCAAAGAATGAAAAGTAACATAAAAAAGAAGGAAATATAGAGGACTTGCTTTATTACTTTGCAAAGAAGGAAAAGCAGAAGTTCACGTATAAACAACATAGAAGTCCAGCTTCTACAACGACCCTTACATGATCTGGAAAATGTGCATGCATACTTGGGCAAAGATCTTGTAAGTTTCACGTTAAACACATTCTGAAGTTCTATCACTGTTCGAAGTATGCAATCATGTTACAAAAAATAAGTAAGATATGCATTTATATTTGGGAATAATCCCATAGTTGCCCACGGAACAAACTCAAACCCAAATTAGAAATTTGAAAATTACAAAAAAAAAGAAAAAAAGAAAAAATAGAGCGTGATGCTGCACCGCCTTGCAATGTGGAAACCAGGAAGTTCAATCACTGGTACCATAGAATTCCAACTAATACCACAGAATGTGGATGATCCAAAAAACTAATCCCAAAGACAGAATAAATATAAAAAAGATGATTTTTGTGTCTATGGACCAGCTCCACATTTACGTATTATGAGTACTCTGAAAAACAAAAACGACGGAAGTAAAAACATGCATAAAAATGACGAAAGTTCTAGCACAAAAAGTGTAGAAGTCCAATTTGTAAGACAGACAGTAGAATCATTGGAAAAATACACGCTATCGAATTTGATTTTTAGATTTAATCACTTGGGTGACTACACCTTCTCAGTCCGCGACCTCGAACGATATCCTACCATGCCCAAACATCAAAACGACAAAGCCGCCAACCTGTCTCATCGAAGAACTGGAACCAACACGGGCGGACACGAGATCCAATCGCCCGATTTCAGGGGTGTATTCGCCTGCTCGATCAAATTAACAACGCATGAACGGTCCAATCTCACTACTGCAATCAAATCCACCCTCTATATTCAAATAAAAACAACAAATCCACAGAAGCCGCGGAACCACTCCCGCGGACGAAGAACACAGAACCCGGAATCAAATCCGTTGAAATTAACGACAAATTGTCCACGAAGCTCGTACCTACACCAAATTCCCATCATGTTAGAGGTTCTAGAACATGCAATGAACACATTAAACTTGTAAACAGACACAGGTTCATCCGCCCTGAGAGTGAATCCGCCAAAATGCAAAATTACGAATAAAAACGAGCATTTAGATGCAGGTATGGGTATCTGGATTACAGTCACATCCCAGACAACACAACCGGCCGGAATAATTTGCGAGGGAAGCCACGGTTGCGAAGATAGACCGAAGTTCGGGTTCGTACACAGGGAAGTTCAGGCACATCATCATTATCAGTACATCCTACGCAGGTGAGTTAGGATGCACTTGATCCCAGAAAGGTATCTATCCTTCAAACAAGAGGAGTGCTTCAAACTAACAATAGTACATAATATCCAACAAAAGAGGGTCATGCTACAGCAGCATGATACATGGCTCAGTCTAGATATCAGTACGAATCAAGTTGTGCATATTTGCTATTGGCATGAACCACATCGCCGCATGTCAGGTTTGCAAAAGCCATCCGTCGCATGGAAGCTTGATGCCTTTCACACACTGAAGATTATCTGGCAACAAGCTGTGTTGACGAATATCTGGATATGGTGATTCATGAAACCCATGGTATGATGGGTAAACACAGTTCCCCCTGGCGAATGGAAGTTGCATAGCACGGTAATCATCGCCGGTGATATGATTGATGATTGGTTGGATGATCGGATAATTGAGTCCGAGGAACATGGAGTGGTTGCCGAGGCTGTAAACCCGCCTCCAATTGAATACGTCTGGCCCAACGGAGCTGGGATATTTCTCGAACACGAAGCAGCCATAGCCATCAATGTCACGAATGCCCCAGGCATTGTACTGCATGTGGTCTGATGTAATGGTTTGGTCAATGTGGTACGCTCAAATGAGCATCAAATGACCGCCGTCAGCTGAAAGAGCGACAAACCACCACCCATAGGCTGGTATGATTCCAGGTCCTGGAATCATGAAGGCCAACGCATTTGCGTATGTTGCAACAATTCAAATTGGAGACCAAAAGGACAAAAATAAACAATCATGTTCAGAGTATGTGTGGAATTAAGATTATTATAACAGTGACACATATCATAGATAGAGAATTGCAATGCCGTGGTCATAATCATACCCCAAGTTAAAAAATAAGCCAATGGCTTTCATATTCTAGCAATATATCATGGTTCAAACATCATGTAACAATGAGAGGAAAACAGCTATGACTGGGCCTACTCATATTCCACCATAGCACTTACTACTGCTCTCATATCAACTCTAAGCAATAACATGCGTTGTTATAAAAATCTTGGAAATGAGAGTAACATATAGCAATCATGAGGTTATACTCATAATATCTATTCTAACAATCATTAGATGCCAATTGTTCTCATATCAACTCTAACAATAACATGTGTGGCCATGAAAATCTAGGAAATGAGAGGAACGTATAGCAATGATGTGGTTATAGACATACTATCTATTCTAAATTTTTAACAATGAACAGGCAGTCGTATTCATAAGGTAAAGATGAGATGAGATAGAACAATTACACAACGATAGATTCCACTAGTATAGGCAACCAATCTATGCGTCGACCGCGTAAACGATGCCATCGTGCACTATAGCATCAGACATAAATGTTGGCTGAAGAGGATTGACGATGAGCCATAACCATGTATGGCGACCGGATTCCAGATAGACTAATCCCATGTTGAACAAGGCAATGAGCTTGTAATCCATGTAGTCTTCTGATGGTGTGGGCACTTCGCAGATTACAACCTTCAGCAAACAGAGGTTGTGCCAAAAGCTCGACGCGTCTCGTGCGTAGTAGGCAGGAGTGTCTGGCGGGCCGCGAGGCTCGATGGAAGGGTGATCTCTCGCTGGGTGTAGATATCCACGAGACGCCATGAACTACCGGATTGGTGGATGAGGACGATCCAGTTGGTCTTCATGCCCGCCCAGTAGTGGCCGTGCATGAAGGACGGGTGGACGGGTAGTGGTAGCATGTCGAGGGGCACCACAGCAACCTCCGTAGGATCGTCAAGTCGGTGTCTGGGCCACCTGCGAGGATCTGGGATCAGCAAGCAGGGTGTCTTGAAAAGAGCGACCGGTTGCAGACGAGGAGAAGGTACAAAGACAACGAGCATGCGGCCAGACGGACGGTGCTGAGCAGGTCCATACGATTACAGATCTGCTCCAAGAGAACACCGGGGAGGGAATTCCAATCGCGGCTCTGTGTGTCAGTTAGTTCTGTCATAGGGTTTTTTAGGGCGCTGAGTGATTGGGGTTTTCGGTGCCTGCGAGCCAACGGGGAAGTGGATTCGGGCGGGCTGGCGAGCGAAGAAGATGGCGTGTGTGGCCGAGCAGTGAGCG